>NC_081565.1:25787921-25959065 GCF_022355385.1 Mustela nigripes
CTCCCTCTGCCTCTGCCTGCCATTCTGTCTGCCTGTGCTCGCTCTCTCTCCCTCTCTCTCTCTCTGATAAATAAATAAAATCTTTAAAAAAAAAAAAATCCTCTCCTGGTCAAACCTTCAGAGTTTCAGTTCTTCCTTGGGCTACCTTGGTCCTAATCATATACCTCTGTCATGTTGCTTGGTACATATGTCTTCACAACCAAACTGGGGCTATCCAAGATAGAGACCCTGTCTTAATCATCTTTGGGTTCTCAGAGCCTATGTAAGCGTTCAGTAAATGCTTGTCAGAACCAATTGAACTGACATCTCTGTTTCTTCCTTACTAGGCCTCAATCAAGATAATAACCTGGCCCTCGGGTAGAGAATATGCTTTCCTTTATTGTCTGCCTTCTTGCTTCCCTTTCTTTCTCTCCATCTCCTCTCCTCCCTTCCTATGCACTCTGGAGAGAGGAGAGAGCAAGAGGCTGAATGAAAAAGCACACTCGAAAGCCCTAGCCAAATGCCAGTTTGTATTATTTCTTCCATGTCCGTAAGAGAGAGAGAAGCGGAGAGGGTGGAGGGCATGCAGCTGGCTTTGGAGAGAAGTGTCCCCACTGGGCAAGATCTCACACTGTGTTTAATGGCAAGTCTACTTTGGGGACGATGGAGATGGGGAGCAATAGACTGACTGCTGTGTGTACCAATTTCAAATTGCTAGCTATACCCTTAGCTAACACTAGTGTTTCATGTTGCAAATCCAGTGTTGCCCCCTGAAATAGTCAGCAAGTACACCTCTGCCAGAGATGGAGCAATTTGTTATCGGCTGGAGTGAGAAGCTGACATAGATGCTTTTATTCAGATGTGCAGCCTTCCGTAGATTAACCATGCCTGTCCCGTCTCCTTGGTGACACACACTGTGAACAGTAGCTCCTTGACCAGTGCTATGGCATTTCTGAAGGCAGTCCCCATCTGCTATCCGGTTTCTGACTTTGTCATTGGCAAAGGAGGGTATTTTGGACAAGTGTGGGATTCAGAGAGAGTTGAAAGAGCGGTCTCGGTCTCTGGTCTTACCTTCTGTCCATCCTCTAGTGGGTTCTGCTTAAACTCCAAACTGAAGGTATCACCCCTATCTAAATTACCTCGGTGATTCCTGTTGTACTCAAGATGAAGTTCAAGCTTCTTAGACTAGCATGTGTGCCTATGTGTAGTCTGGCCTCTGCTACTTGTCCACTCTTGTTTCTGACTTTTGGATCCTATAAGCATCAAACTATTTGTCAGTTTCTGCACATAATGTTTTTTGTATCCATGCCTTTGCTCAAGCAGTTCCTTCTGCCTGGAAGACCCTTCCTACTCCCCTCACCTCTTACCCACTTTGCTTAGCAAACCTCTACTTCTCATTAAAAGGTTTAGCTAAAGCATCAATTTCTCCAGCTTCTTCTAGCCCCCTGGATTAATTACTTCTTTCAGACTCCCCTAATCTTTTTACATTTCTTCCACATGCTTTACAGTGATCTGGGAAACCAGTATAGTGGTTAAGAACAGAGGAAGTACCAAGGGGAGTAGCAGGAGTGGTCTGCCCTAGGTACAGGCAATAAAGGGTGTATCATATGTGCAGGATATAAAATCAGTTAGAGAGAGAGAGAGAGAGAGAGAAAGTTTTATGCAGCTGCAATTCTAAACAATCTCAGTGATAAAATACTTAAGTTCCACCAGGGAGTCTGTTCCCACCTCTACCTTGGTTAATAATGCAGGGTCAGGAAAGAAACACTTAGCTCCATTATTTAACAACACACACAACCTTGGGCATATTACTTAACTTACTGTTCCTTAGTTCTCTCCTCTGTAAAGTGGGGACAAGAAAACCATCTGCCTAGTTAGTTTTACTGCATGAGACAATGAAGGTAAAACACCAGAAGAGTAACTAGGACTAAGTAATCATTCCATAAATATTAACTACTATTTGCTGATGAGTCTGTATTCTTCCCTTGGGTTAAAGCTCCCTCACTAGCTTAAAGCTCTTTGAAAATCTCTCTTGCTCACTGTTATATACACTCTGCCTAGCATAATAAGCATTTGTTGAATGAGTAAATTAATCTTATTCATCCCTGTGAGACACTGCAGGGTTTGTGCACTGGAAATAGGTGCTCAGTCAATGTTTCTTAGATGAATTGATAGTTGAATCAAAGAAGAGCCCATAAGAGAAGAAGAAACTTGCAAAGAAATTTGTGGGCTCAAAGAGACACAGAAATAGGAAAAAGAGTAGACAAAGTCTACAGTGAGAGTGAAGGAAAGATCCACAAGACAGATCATGGGCTCCAGGAAAATGGGAGCAGTGAAAGGGTGCTCATAGTCTCAGCCCTACATTAAGATCAGAAACCTGGCTCTGAAGACGAAAATGGGGATCTGTCAGTTTCTTATTCCAGCTACTGTCTTAGTACTTTTGTTTTTTCATTTGGTCAGCAAAGCTCACTACCACAAATCTTTGCATCTAGTTCTTGAAAGATCTGTGACTAAAATATGCTCAGTATATGGATCACTCTCAGATTTTCCAGGGTCGGACACCTACTAAACCCAAATCTAAATTGGAGCAGTTACCAGAAGAGATAAAGATAATGCTTTCAAGTAACTCCAGCATCACTTAGAATTTTCTTCCAAAATATCATCTTATTAATTCTTAGCTTTAATAAGTAGGAAGAATAGCCATATCAGGAAAACTTTGCTAGATCATATATCACCATCAGGATTCCAAAGGACCTTAACAGACTGAATTCAAAACAACAAAATAAGATCCAATGTAAAAAAAAAAAAAAAAAAGAAAAAAAAAAGTCCAAAGCTTTTTTGACATTTATATTAAATAGAAAAAAAGCCTGTATGAGCATCTATAGTTCCAATTGTGATCTTGATGCTTCCACCCAGTGACCCAAATTCTGTCCCTTGGAGGCCAAGAGGAGTAATTTACTGTGTATATACATCACAGCCCACCAGCAAACTGGTAATAGCTCTCACATGCTGCCAACCCAAACCCCTAAGGCTTATCTTTTCCAGCAGTAAATATCCCCAGTTCCTTCAGTTATCCTCACGGAACAGAGTTTTCTATCTCCTCTTACAATTCAAATCAGGAATAAAAAGTAGCTTCTGAAATGTATGGACTGACTTAAGCTATTCCAGTATCATTCAAATGCTCCATAGCAAAACTATGATGAATCACATAAAATATCTGATCTGGTCATCCATTCAATTAAATACTTTCGTCTACAGTAATTTTGCTGGAACCTCACCTGCTAATAAGAGGTCACTATCTTCCAAAGCACTTGTTGGAAAGAATGGACAGCTGAGGTTCCTCTGCTACTACAGAGAAACCCAAGATAACATTGGCTTTAACAATCTAGTAGTTCATTTTCCTGAGTAGATGGGCCAAGTCTGACAGGGAAACTCTACAATCATTAGGAACCCTGGTTCTATTTTTCTCTCACTCTGTGGTCTTCAGTATGCAGCTTCCATCTTATGGTTCAAGGTAGCTTTTTCAGTTCCTATTGTCATATGAGTTTACATTCCCACTAGCATAAAGGAGAAGGAGGCCGGGGGATGCACACCCCTTCCTTCTGAGGGTATAACCAGAAGCTGCAATCATAATTCCTGCTCAGTTCCAGCTGACCAGAACTCAGTTACATTCCATTCATGGCTAAAACAAAGTCTTTTTTTTCTAGACATCAGAGACATATTTAAAGAAAAAAAAAAGATTCTACTACAATGAAAGTAAGAGACAATATTGGAGGACAACAGGTAGGTTCTGGCATACATGGCTTAAAACGCTTCCTCATATTTAGGTAAAATTTTCTCTGTTGTTTTTGCAACTGAAAATGATTTATTCTCTGGAGATAAAATAGACAAACTTCTTCTCTTCAAAAAGTTAAATACAACTGTCATGTAGCTTCCTTTTCCTTACTAAATCCTTATTTTAAAGGACCTTTTCTCTTGGCTGAGAAAAGCAACCCTCCATTTTTTTTTGTTGTTGTTGTTTCTTCTGTAATGTGGTTTCTGCATACATCTGTGTCCTTGTCACATTCTTTTGCCTCTGTTATGCCAGTGTTTCTCTCATAGAGTTCTTGTTCTATACCTCTAGGATGACACTTAGGAATTACATTCCACAGATATGTATTTATTACTGATATTTTCCCTGAACAATGCTAGGTATTGGCAGTAACTCAAAGACGACATGACTTTCAACTTCAAGGAGTTTGTAGGTCTAGTGCCACATCAGACAACTGATTCATAATGACCTTATAGTCAACTCAATCCTCCTGGGTATTTCTCACAAGAACAACAATGAAGTAATGCTTGCATCATTCTAAACTTAGATAATTGACTTTTTCACTTAATTGAGGGATATGATGTCCAGCTATGTTATACCTTACCTTAGTTTTCAACCCATTACTCTATCAGTTGAATTTGGATTGTGTCCTGGGATAATATGCAACCACTCCCACTTTAATGGGTTTTGAAACTTTTCCTTTGATAGACATTTTTAGAGAAATCACTGATATGGATAATTTGTAGGAACCCAGGTAGGATTCCAAGTATGATATCCATTGCTTAGAAGAGGGTAGAAAAAGAAACCATGATTTAAAAAAAAAAAAAAAAATGGGATTTTTTTTCCTTTGCATTCTTTTTTTTTTTCTTAAGATTTTATTTATTTATCTGAGAGAGAAAGAGAGAGAGAGAGCACAAGTAGGCAGAGCAGCAGGCAGAGGGAAAGGGAGAAGCAGGCTCTCTGATGAGCAGGGAGCCCAATGCAGGGCTCGATCCCAGGACCCTGTGATCAGGGCCTGAGCTGAAGGCAGCCACTTAACCAATGAGCCACGCAGGCATCCCCTTTTGCCTTCTTTTTTCTTCTGTTAAATATGGTGTAAAATGATCCTGATGGTAGTAATAGCTGTGCAGGTAATTAGCTAATGCCAGATGAATGCCGCCCAGAAGATTGCAAAGCCTGGTGGCAAATTGGTGCTAGTGATACTCCATATTAATAGCTGGTAATACTGGCTTAACTCTAGGAATTATGTGAACTCATCCTGTTTTGTGAGTTTGATCCTCATCAACAGAGGATTCTCCCATGCTCCATTCTCCTCTTCTGAAAAGAGATGCAAATAAATGCGATCCATAGTTTAAGAAGTTTTCAATTTCTCATACACACACACACACACACACACACACACACACACACGCATGCATGCTTCTCCTGTTCTTGGATCATGAATGAGGAACCAACCAGAAGTTGAAAAGTTCTTATCACAAGAGCTTAATGTCAGTCAAGGGTCTACCTCTTTTCACCTGGACTCTCAGACTTGCAGAGTGGAAGCCAGTGTCCTGTTCCATTGCCTCCACTTCTCTGTGTTATCATAATCATTCCCTGCCCATGTCATCTGTGTAAGATGGAAGATAGCAGTTAAACACAATCCCTCAGACACATCCCATAATAATTTAATAGTACTATGTAGAAGAAGGATGGCAGCCATGATTTCAGCATTGGAGGAAAATCCTTTGTGAATTTATATCCCTATCTGTAAATTGGTGAATCCCCTACCTGAAGAAAAAAAAAAGTAGAAAAAAATATATCCTTCCATCATTCCCCTTAGGGAAAAGGTAGGACACAGGAGGAGGATTAAGTGTGAGGAGAGAGGGGGAGGGAGACAGAAAGGGAAGGGAAGGTGGAGAGAGCAAGGGGAAGGGAGAGAGATTGATTCACAGACGAGGCAAGTGAAGAAATAATCCATTCCCTTGCTAATAAGAGAATGGGAAAGGCACTTGGCAGAGAGCATTCAGGGAAAGTGCATCCTTTCACTGCAGCTAATAAAAGCTCTACATTTTAGGTGACCTTTGAGCAGTAACAGACAGAGAGAGTGAAAAGTTCCTACAAATAGAAATAAATGCCTCATAGAAGGAAGTGACATCCTACTTGGGGCAACCACAGCTGAGGTCACACAGTGTCCTTGACAGTGGGCTGCAGTCAACCTCATGTCCCTTGGGGCTTACACCAGTGGAACCAGGATAACTCATTCATGTTGAATACCTACTATGTACCAGACACAGTGCAATAAAATCGTCAATCCATCCTGGACCACAGCAGTGACAATTCTCTTTGCAAGCTGCATTGATAGATGCCAACCAACAAAGCAACTGAGACGGATTCCCAAGGAAGACAGATACTTAAAGAACATTGCTTTGTCAGGGCATGTTTGGGCAGGCGGCCTGCCAGTTATATTCACATAACACTGTTGCTTACTCTTTTTTTTTTTTTAAACTCCCTGAAGTATATTCACACAGTGTCTATGAAAAGAAGAAACAAAAATTAGAGAACAACATTTACGTATAGTATAGAATTACATCTCCATGACTTGAGGTTTCTGGTAGCAACAAAGATGTACAGAAAAAAATGAAACCGATCAGAGGTGATGAGACCATCTGACACTTTACCGATTATTAAATGAGATACATTCTGCAAAACTCTAGCATGTTGCTTGGAAATGAGTAATTACTCAAAATATTATAGCTATTGGTATTATATTATTTTTGTTGATTATTGTTCCATATGATTTCTGAGGCCATTGTATATCCACGATCCTAAAATTATCCCAGTTTTATAGGGGTTCATTTCCAAGGGATGAACTAGGGAAAAAGATGGAAGAGAATCCTCTGTGAGTATACAGAGGTATATACAAAAGGTACAGAGAAAAAAATGCCTGGAAAAGTATAGCCTACACCCTTACAACAAATTTGCAGGAAAGTCAACAGCCTTTTACATCTAAGTTCAGACTAATAAAGTAAGATATTAACATGCCTGGGCTGGGATCATGTCACACATGAAGGGAGGTGAATTGTGGACTCTAGAGTGACCTAGGGTTTGGGGGCTTGTACCAAGAAAAGGGAGAGAAGACCAATCTGTGTACATAGGTGGAAGAACTGTCCCAGCTTTAAATTCATTATATGCTTCAAGCCTAGCTACCCTAAAGGCAGCTTAGTTGCAGACAACAAAAGCCATTATATCTGGCTTAAGCAGAAAGATCTATATTAGAGAGCAGTAAATAGCTCACAGAATTTATTGGATAGCCAGGGCAATAAAACTGAACGCTACCCACTTTGGAATTATATTGCCAGGAGAAATGTCCAACCACACTATTGAAGTTCTGCTGCAAAAACTGAATTGCTGTTGCCAAAAAGGACCAGAAAGTAGAATTTCCAGCCCAGATACCCTATGAGAAACAAATGCTTCTGCAATAAGTTTTGGTCTCATACATGTTCTCCAAATCTCCTATAATTGTGTCAGCTTAGTAGAATCTAGGTAACCTATAAAAAATCTTAACTGCATGCTAATGTCAGAATTTAGCTTTGCCTTTCCAGTCTCTAGAGTACAGAAAAGTATTAGAAAAAGGCATTGGAAATAGACGATAAGTAAACTAATCTGTAGCATCTCCCACATTAACATCAGATTTGGAAACTGATTTGCTTTTTAAGGCATCTGGTTAGTAAATCTGGAAATCCCTCTTCAAGCCAAATGGCCTAGAGCTGCCTCCAAGATTTGGAATGGCCTCAGAAAACCAGTGTTACCATGATTTGATGGACACAGATCCAGAAATGCAGAGAAAAGAAGAGAAACTTGCCATTTTACCAGATTCAGCAAGGCTTAGCAGAGGCCCTATTGGGTATTTTCAATATTGAAAACTGTTCATGTGCATTGTCTTTTTACTAATGGTAATCTCAGGTTGGAGACATGGATATAGATCAATGTATCTCAAAATAAGTCCTGCACAATACCCTCATCAAATCACATGGGACATTTTTTAATATAAAGATTATTGGGCTCCATCCCAAACTCTGAAACAGAATCTCTGCATTAGTGGAAACTACAAAGTTGTGGAAGCACTTATCCGTACTTTGACAGAGGTTCCCATGCTCATGGAGTCTAGACTCAGAGTATAGTGAAAAATCCCAGTAATTCCTATAGAAGTTTACCTCCAACAGCTTATTATGTGGGTCTAAAAGTTGTGAAGTAGAAATATGTTGGAAACTACTTCATGGCCTTGTGAACCTGAGGGTCACAACACAGTTGAGATTGAAAATATATTGAGACTCAATCCAAAACGCATAATGTTTTTAAGCTCTTATTAGCATCATATCTTAGATATCAAAAATATATAAGTGAAAACTGAATTCATACTAATCCAAATGTTGTGTGAAAAATACCTAACTCAATTTCAGGAATAAGGTCATGGGCTTAGAACGTTGTGTATAGGTATCTCCAAGGAGATGGCATTAAAACATTTATACATGGTGTACCCTGTATTTATATGCAAACTAGCCTTTACGCTATTTTCCTGTGGACGTTTTTAACACTACAAAAAAAAATGTGGAAATGTGAAGACCAACTTCCAGCACATGGAAATATTTTCACATGGCCAATTGTATGGTTACTAGAGAAAACAAGACAGACTTGTAAATCCTGCTAATTTAAATGTGCCTTTTTCTTACACCATACACAAAGATAGACTCAAAGTGGATGAAAGATCTTAGTGTGAGACAGGAATCCATCAAAATCCTAGAGGAGAACACAGACAGAAACCTTTTCGATCTTGGCCACAGCAACTTCTTACTAGACATGTCTCCAAAGGCAAGTGAAACAAAAACAAAAATCAACTATTGGGACTTCATCAAGATAAAAAGTTTCTGCACAGCAAAGGAAATAGTCAACGAAACTAAGAGGCAACCTACGGAATGGAGGAAGATATTTTCAAATGACATATCAGATAAAGGGCTAGTATCCAAGATCCATAAAGAACTTATCAAACTCAACAACCAAAAAACAAATAATCCAGTCAAGAAATGGGCAGAAGATATGAACAGACATTTCTCCAAAGGCTAACAGACACATGAAAAAATGTTCCATATCACTTGGCATCAGGGAAATAAAATCAAAACTACAGTGAAATCCCACCTCACAGCAGTCAGAATGGATAAAATTAACAAGTCATATATATAACATATAACAAATGTTAGTGAGGATGCAGAGAAAGGGGAACCCTCTTACACTGTTGCTGGAAATGCCAGCTGGTTCAGCCACTCTGGAAAACAGTAGGGAGGTTCCTCAAGAAGTTAAAAATAGAACTACCCTAACCCAGCAATTACACTACCAGCTATTTACCCCAAAGATACAAATATAGTGACCCAAAGGGGCACCTGCACCCCAATGTTCATAGCAGCAATGTCCCCAGTAGTAGATGTCAGTGGACATCATGTCTCTTTCCATGATGTCCACTGACAGATGAATGAAGATGTGGTATATATGTGTATATATACACATACAAATATTACATCATACACAGAGAGAGAGAGTGGAATATTACTCAGCCATCAGAAAGGATAAATAACCCTTTACATCAACGTTGGATGGAACTGGAAAGTATTATGCTGACCAAAATAAGCCAATCAGAGAAAGACAATTATCACATGGTTTCAATAATATGTGGAATATAAGAAACAACACAGATGGTAATAGGAGAAAGGAGGGAAATTGAATGGGAAATCATCAGTGAGGGAGAAAAACTGTGAGAGGCTCTTAACTATAGGAAACAAACTGAGGGTTGTTGGAGGGGAGGTAGGTAGGGAAATGGGATAATTGGGTGATGGGCATTTAGGAGGCCATGTGATATGATGAACACTGGGTATTATATGCAACTGATGAATTACTTAACTCTACATCTGAAACTAATGATGTACTATATGTTGGCCAATTGAATCTAAGTTTTAAAAAATTCCATTAGGAGACCTAAATCTCTCTGTATGCAACAAAAATCAGATAACAATTATTGAAAACCTACTGTATGTCAAAGTCTCTCCAGGTGCTTTCTCATACGTAATTCATTTAATTTTTAGAACAATCCTATGAGGTAAGTAATTTTAATTCTGCTTCACAGTTGAGAAAACTGAAGTACCAAGAAATTGATTAGAAAATGTGCCATGGAGCAAAGAAGTTAAGCCAGGAGTCTCTGAGAGCAATTCCAGTCCACTCTGTCAATCTTCTTAAATAATACTTACTTAGTATTACTTATTTACTTAATATGTTTAAATATTTTAAAATTTAAATTTTAAAATTTAAATATTTAAATTTTAAAATAGTTTAAAAATATTTAAATGCTTTAAATTTACATTTTATATTTATATTTTAAAATTTAAAATATTTTAAATATTTTAAAAATTAAATAAACATTTTATTTATTTAATACTAAGTAAGTATTATTTAATAATTAATACCAACAGCCCACTATTTCTTATAGAAAAATACATTTTTACTAAGGACATTATCTCATTTGATTCTAGTAACACCACTCAAGGCCTGGCAGAGGATGATGCTATTATTTCACAATGCGAAACAGAAACCCTGGGAGATTCAGTAACTCTTCATAGGTCACAAAGCTTATAGCTACAGAGCCAGCATTTGAACCCTATTCTTCTGAATCCAAATGTGTTTTCTATTTACTTTCTCAGAGTTCAGGAAAAGGGAATTAGTATTACTTTGTATCTAGTTTATCATCTGCTAGGCATTTCATGTACCTGAGTTCTAATCCTCACCACAAGTCTGAAAACTAGGAAGTAGACCCATTTTATAGATGTAAAAACAATGGCTTAAAAGAGGTTGAAGTTAAACAGTGTCAGAACTGATTCTAACCTAAAAGTGTGAGACAATGATATAACTGCATATTAAACACACACACACAATGTCATTCTAAGTGACTAAGTAGGGGAAGACTGTGATAAAGTACACATAGCTCTTAACAGAACTTTCTATTTGTAAACTCCTAGTTTAGATTACAAAAATGTTCTAAATCAACATAGAACAAGCAAATGTAGTAAAAAAAAAAAAAATCTCTCCACAGAGTCAAAATTGTACCTGAAGGAAGAAGAAACTGGTTGGCTCATTCTAAAGGCATGTGGCCATCCCTATGAATGTCTACTGCCAGGATATCTTCAAATAACTATGTCCTACATACCATTTACCCAGAGTCATTCTTAGAAGCAATATTCTTGAGGATCAAGTTATGAACAGACATGTAGAGTCAATGAGGCCCTGCGCTCAGAACTACTTACAAATGGATAGAAAATTGGGTAAGTAGAAGAACGGGTGTACTGAATGTGAACAGCATGTGAGCCAATACTTTCACAGTCACTCTGAGAAGCACAATTGTTATAAAATGCATGAGATTTCACCCAAGAAGGAGCAATAAAGTATTTTCCTTGTTAACCACATAGCTCAGCACATAAATATAATAGTCATTGAGACATATATACTTTTTACAGTGTACAAAACATTTTCACACATAAAGTTCATTTGATTTTCAGATTATAAAACATTTTAATCCCATTTTCTGCCCATAGGAGGCTTTCAATAAATGCTTATTGCAATGAACTAAACTGAACAGAGTTAAGAATTATTATCCTTTTTAAAAACATGAGAAAATTGATGCTCAGTAAGGTTAAGTGACTTGCCAGGTATCAACTATAAGCTGCTACATGTTAATTAAGTTCTTCTACTCTTTGGTGGATCTTCTAGAAACCACCCAACTCCATATTGTTATCACAGAGTAACATTAGTCCATATGAAACACATCAAAATTGGATATTTTTACATTAAAATGCCTATCCATCTTAGTCAGAAAACCTGGACTTGATTAATTTTGGTTTCTAGAATAGAACCCCTGAAGAATTTAAATCTGGATTTTCTGAGTAATCCATATGTCTGAACAAGTTGTTTTTGTCAAACATCCATTATCTCATGGCCCAGATTTCCATAATGAAATAAGGTCAAATAAGAATTTATGCAAACTGAAAAGTGCTTTGTTAATATTAGCTGTTATCAGTGAGATGTATTTCTCTTATAAACATAGAAAACAGTGAAATAAAAGGCTTCTTTTATAACAGAAATAAAGGGCTTCTTTTATAACTATCTTGTCAGAAAAAACGCTGTATTATTGTACATTTTGCACACAAAAAATTCAGAGACAAATATAATTGTTAATAGCACTATTGTATTAGACTATACTGCAAAATGGGTTGCAAGTTTAGAGTTTGATGTTTAAAGAAACAGTCAAGTGCACCTGGGTGGCTCAGCTCAGGTCATGATCCCAGGGACCTGGGACCGAGTCCCTCATCAGGCCCCTTGCTTAGCAGGGAGCCTGCTTCTCCCTCTGCCCCTCCCCCTGCTTGTGTTGTCTCTTGCTCTAATAAATAAATAAAAACTTTAAAAAAAATAAAATAAAGGAACAGTCAAATGTTGCAAGCAGAGAGAATTTTTAGGGATTCAGTTTATTATGAAAATCAGACATAATCTTCTTAAAACATGATCATTCTTCATATTTTTAGAATCAGCTTTCTTGATCTTCAATCTTTAAAGAGCTATAACTTTTTTTTTTTAAAGGGAGAACTAAAGGCACTTGGAATGAGAAATACTATATCAAATACAGTGGCTATTTGTTGAATCGGTTCTAGGTGACAAGTGACTGCAAAAAAAAAATCCATTACTATCCCCATTTTACACATTAGGAAACAGATTTAGAATGCCTAAGGCACTTGTTCAAAATGTTGAAAATAATAATTAACAAAGACATAAACTATTAAGTTCAAGTATTCCAATGTTGTGTCCCCTACTCATTTTCTCTAAACTTTCTGTGAGCTTCAAAATAGAGTAATGGAGGGCTCCAAGATGCTAACACTAATAGTATTTTGTTTCTTTATTTTTGTATTAATGTTATTATTTTTAACATTTGCTTCCTTTTAATTTCTCAATTATTCTCTGTTTTGTACATCTACTTAAAGATTAACCCATTAAAATCAATATTAAAAAGAGATTTCTGGTGTTAAGGTGCCCTCTTCTTTCAGATTTCACTCCCAAAGTAATAAGAAACGTGAACAACAGAATTAAAAGTCTTTTTGGGGGGGAGGGGATGGGTGGCAGAATTTAGGAAAATCTATAAACCCAAACCACTGTATATGATTAAGAGATGTCAAGATGTGGGATTAGCTCAAGAAAAGAAGCTTGCAGGAGCAGATCTCAAACATGTCAGGGGAGTACAATCACCAAAACAGATGGTGCACTAAAAAAAAGCAAAAAAAAAAATCCAATAATCACCTCTTTGAAAAAAAGAGAAATAGAGTAAGATGCCCAAGCTATGTAAAGTAGCAGGAATAAGCAAGGAAATAGATAGATGTTCCATTTTTTTCAGTCTATTGATGAATCTGTAATCAAAGGAAAAGTCAAAAACTGAGAAAAGTATATAAAGACTTAAACAACTATCACACATATACACACACAGACACACACATGAAAGAGAGAAAAAAAGAAAGAAATAGACTTTCACTTCACTGTCAAATCATGAGACTCCTATTCATCTGCAATTTAGGTTGGTTCCCTTCTCATAAACTTCCTATGCATGCAATCCAAAGATCATTAATTTATTTCATTCAAGTTATATTAAAAAAGAACCAAAGGTTCTTTAAGGGAAAAAAAAAGGAAAAATTGACAAAAATTGCACTTTCTTCTCACAAAGAATGAACACATAGAAGACTCACTAGAAAATGTTAACAGGCAGAGCAAAATCATGACAAAACTTATTGTAGTGAATCAAAGGTCATTAAAAAAAAAAAAAAATCAAAGAACCCAAAGAAGAGATACAAGAGCTTAGGGACTTTGTGGTGAAATGACAGAAGACAGTAAAATATAAGAGGTCAGACCTAAGAAAAAGAAAGGAAAACACAAAGGCATTAAAGTAATAAAGACCCCATTGTAAATAGTGCACCAAAAAATGAATAAAACCTTATGTAAACATAGTAAAGGAGGATGTGATTACAAAAAGTAAAAAGAAACATTTCATTAAAATAGCTTGGAGAAAAATTACATTAATGAAAATAGACTAAGGAGATCTTTTATATATTTGATCAGTGTTCCTAAAGAAGAGAACAACACACACACACACACAAATTCAAGATACATAAATATATAAAGAAAATTTCCAGAAAGAAAATAATACTTGAATCAAAGATTAAGATAAGAAATCCAGCCAAGACCAAGTTCACCTACCAAGGAGTGCAGTTTCAATACCAAGGAGAGCAGCAGAATTCCAGAGGAGGAGAAAGCCAAGCACGGAACTCATGGCTTTTTTCCTGTGATTTTTTTTAGTCTTGCAGTTAATATAATTTTTTCTTTTTCATTTTTTTTTTTCTCGCCTTCAGGTAAAATTATTTTAACTGTTACCTTTTTCTTTTTTAACAATTTTATACTAGTTTATCTAATATATATATTTTTTCTTTTTTACATTTTTCTTAGGTATATTCTTTTTTAAAAATTCTTTTCTTTTCTTTTTTTTTCTTTCTTCCTTTTTGAACCTCTTTTTATCCCCTTTCTCCCCACTCACGATTTTGGATCTCTTCTAATTTGGTTAAAGCATATTTTCCTGGGGTTGTTGCCACCCTTTTAGTATTTTACTTGCCCCTTCATTTAGTCTTATCTGCACAAAATGAAAAGACGTAAAAATTCAACACAAAAAAAAGAACAAGAGGCAGTACCGAAGGGTAGGGACCTAATCAATACAGACATCGGTAATATGTCAGATCTAGAGTTCAGAATGACAATTCTCAAGGTTCTAGCCGGGCTCGAAAAAGGCATGGAAGATATTAGAGAAACCCTCTCGAGAGATATAAAAGCCCTTTCTGGAGAAATAAAAGAACTAAAATCTAACCAAGGTGAAATCAAAAAAGCTATTAATGAGGTGCAATCAAAAATGGAGGCTCTAACTGCTAGGATAAATGAGGCAGAAGAAAGAATTAGTGATATAGAAGACCAAATGACAGAGAATAAAGAAGCTGAGCAAAAGAGGGACAAACAGCTACTGGACCACGAGGGGAGAATTCGAGAGATAAGTGACACCATAAGACGAAACAACATTAGAATAATTGGGATTCCAGAAGAAGAAGAAAGTGAGAGGGGAGCAGAAGGTATACTGGAGAGAATTATTGGGGAGAATTTCCCCAATATGGCAAAGGGAACGAGCATCAAAATTCAGGAGGTTCAGAGAACGCCCCTCAAAACCAATAAGAATAGGCCCACACCCCGTCACCTAATAGTAAAATTTACAAGTCTCTATGACAAAGAGAAAATCCTGAAAGCAGCCCGGGAAAAGAAGTCTGTAACATACAATGGTAAAAATATTAGATTGGCAGCTGACTTATCCACAGAGACCTGGCAGGCCAGAAAGAGCTGGCATGATATTTTCAGAGCACTAAACGAGAAAAACATGCAGCCAAGAATACTATATCCAACTAGGCTATCATTGAAAATAGAAGGAGAGATTAAAAGCTTCCAGGACAAACAACAACTGAAAGAATTTGCAAATACCAAACCAGCTCTACAGGAAATATTGAAAGGGGTCCTCTAAGCAAAGAGAGAGCCTACAAGTGGTAGATCAGAAAGGAACAGAGACCATATACAGTAACAGTCACCTTACAGGCAATACAATGGCACTAAATTCATATCTCTCAATAGTTACCCTGAATGTGAATGGGCTAAATGCCCCTGTCAAAAGACACAGGGTATCAGAATGGATAAAAAAACAAAACCCATCTATATGTTGCCTCCAAGAAACACATTTTAAGCCCGAAGACACCTCCAGATTTAAAGTGAGGGGGTGGAAAAGAATTTACCATGCTAATGGACATCAGAAGAAAGCAGGAGTGGCAATCCTTATATCAGATCAATTAGATTTTAAGCCAAAGACTATAATAAGAGATGAGGAAGGACACTATATCATACTCAAAGGGTCTGTCCAACAAGAAGATTTAACAATTTTAAATATCTATGCCCCCAATGTGGGAGCAGCCAACTATATAAACCAATTAATAACAAAATCAAAGAAACACATCAACAATAATACAATAATAGTAGGGGACTTTAACACTCCCCTCACTGAAATGGACAGGTCATCCAAGCAAAAGATCAGCAAGGAAATAAAGGCCTTAAATGACATACTGGACCATATGGACATCACAGATATATTCAGAATATTTCATCCCAAAGCAACAGAATACACATTCTTCTCTAGTGCACATGGAACATTCTCCAGAATAGATCACATCCTCGGTCCTAAATCAGGACTCAACCGGTATCAAAAGATTGGGATCATTCCCTGCATATTTTCAGACCACAATGCTCTAAAGCTAGAACTCAACCACAAAAGGAAGTTTGGAAAGAACCCAAATACATGGAGACTAAACAGTATCCTTCTAAAGAATGAATGGGTCAACCGGGAAATTAAAGAAGAATTGAAAAAAATCATGGAAACAAATGATAATGAAAATACAACGGTTCAAAATCTGTGGGACACAACAAAGGCAGTCCTGAGAGGAAAATATATAGCGGTACAAGCCTTTCTCAAGAAACAAGAAAGGTCTCAGGTACACAACCTAACCCTACACCCAAAGGAGCTGGAGAAAGAACAAGAAAGAAACCCTAAGCCCAGCAGGAGAAGAGAAATCATAAAGATCAGAGCAGAAATCAATGAAATAGAAACCAAAAAAACAATAGAACAAATCAACGAAAGTAGGAGCTGGTTCTTTGAAAGAATTAATAAAATTGATAAACCCCTGGCCCGACTTATCAAAAAGAAAAGAGGAAGGACCCAAATAAATAAAATCATGAATGAAAGAGGAGAGATCACAACTAACACCAAAGAAATACAAACTATTATAAGAACATACTATAAGCAACTCTACGGCAATAAATTTGACAATCTGGAAGAAATGGATGCATTCCTAGAAACATATAAACTACCACAACTGAGCCTGGAAGAAATAGAAAGCCTGAACAGACCCATAACCAGTAAGGAGATTGAAACAGTCATTAAAAATCTCCAAACAAACAAAAGCCCAGGGCCAGACAGCTTCCCGGGGGAATTCCACCAAACATTTAAAGAAGAACTAATTCCTATTCTCCTGAAACTGTTCCAAAAAATAGAAATGGAAGGAAAACTTCCAAACTCATTTTATGAGGCCAGCATCACCTTGATCCCAAAACCAGACAAGGATCCCACCAAAAAAGAGAGCTATAGACTGATATCCTTGATGAACACAGATGTGAAAATACTCAACAAAATACTAGCCAATAGGATTCAACAGTACATTAAAAGGATTATTCACCACGACCAAGTGGGATTTATTCCAGGGCTGCAAGGTTGGTTCAACATCCGCAAATCAGTCAATGTGATACAACACATCAATAAAAGAAAGAACAAGAACCATATGATACTCTCAATAGATGCTAAAAAAGTATTTGACAAAGTACAACATCCCTTCCTGATCAAAACTCTTCAAAGTGTAGGGATAGAGGGCACATACCTCAATATCATCAAAGCCATCTATGAAAAACCCACCGCAAATATCATTCTCAATGGAGAAAAACTGAAAGCTTTTCCGCTAAGGTCAGGAACACGGCAGGGATGTCCATTATCACCACTGCTATTCAACATAGTACTAGAGGTCCTAGCCTCAGCAATCAGACAACAAAAGGAAATTAAAGGCATCCAAATCGGCAAAGAAGAAGTCAAATTATCACTCTTCGCAGATGATATGATACTATATGTGGAAAACCCAAAAGACTCCACTCCAAAACTGCTAGAACTTATACAGGAATTCAGTAAAGTGTCAGGATATAAAATCAATGCACAGAAATCAGTTGCATTTCTCTACACCAACAGCAAGACAGAAGAAAGAGAAATTAAGGAGTCAATCCCATTTACAATTGCATCCAAAACCATAAGATACCTAGGAATAAACCTAACCAAAGAGACACAGAATCTATACTCAGAAAACTATAAAGTATTCATGAAAGAAATTAAGGAAGACACAAAGAAATGCAAAAATGTTCCATGCTCCTGGATTGGAAAAATAAATATTGTGAAAATGTCTATGCTACCTAAAGCAATCTACACATTTAATGCAATTCCTATCAAAGTACCATCCATCTTTTTCAAAGAAATGGAACAAATAATGCTAAAATTTATATGGAACCAGAAAAGACCTCGAATAGCCAAAGGGATATTGATAAAGAAAGCCAACGTTGGTGGCATCACAATTCCGGACTTCAGGCTCTATTACAAAGCTGTCATCATCAAGACAGTATTTTACTGGCATAAAAACAGACACATAGATCAATGGAACAGAATAGAGAGCCCAGAAATAGACCCTCAAATCTATGGTCAACTAATCTTCGACAAAGCAGGAAAGAATGTCCAATGGAAAAAAGACAGCCTTTTCAATAAATGGTGCTGGGAAAATTGGACAGCCACATGCAGAAAAATGAAATTGGACCATTTCCTTACACCACACACAAAAATAGACTCAAAATGGATGAAGGACCTCAATGTACGAAAGGAATCCATCAAAATCCTTGAGGAGAACACGGGCAGCAACCTCTTCGACCTCTGCCGCAGCAACATCTTCCTAGGAACAACGCAAAAGGCAAGGGAAGCAAGGGAAAAAATGAACTACTGGGATTTCATCAAGATCAAAAGCTTTTGCACAGCAAAGGAAACAGTTAACAAAATCAAAAGACAACTGACAGAATGGGAGAAGATATTTGCAAACGACATATCAGATAAAGGACTAGTGTCCAGAATCTATAAAGAACTTAGCAAACTCAACACCCAAAGAACAAATAATCCAATCAAGAAATGGGCAGAAGACATGAACAGACATTTCTGCAAAGAAGACATCCAGATGGCGAACAGACACATGAAAAAGTGCTCCATATCACTCGGCATCAGGGAAATACAAATCAAAACCACAATGAGATATCACCTCACACCAGTCAGAATGGCTAAAATCAACAAGTCAGGAAATGACAGATGCTGGCGAGGATGCGGAGAAAGGGGAACCCTCCTACACTGTTGGTGGGAATGCAAGCTGGTGCAGCCACTCTGGAAAACAGCATGGAGGTTCCTCAAAATGTTGAAAATAGAACTGCCCTATGACCCAGCAATTGCACTATTGGGTATTTACCCTAAAGATACAAATGTAGTGATCCAAAGGGGCACATGCACCCGAATGTTTATAGCAGCAATGTCCACAATAGCCAAACTATGGAAAGAACCTAGATGTCCATCAACAGATGAATGGATCAAGAAGATGTGGTATATATACACAATGGAATACTATGCAGCCATCAAAAGAAATGAAATCTTGCCATTTGCAACAACGTGGATGGAACTAGAGCGTATCATGCTTAGCGAAATAAGTCAAGCAGAGAAAGACAACTATCATATGATCTCCCTGATATGAGGAAGTGGTGATACAACATGGAGGCTTAAGTGGGTAGAAGAAGAATAAATGAAACAAGATGGGATTGGGAGGGAGACAAACCATAAGTGACTCTTAATCTCACAAAACAAACTGAGGGTTGCCGGGGGGAGGGGGTTTGGGAGAAGGGGGTGGGATTATGGACATTGGGGAGGGTATGTGATTTGGTGAGTGCTGTGAAGTGTGTAAACCTGGTGATTCACAGACCTGTACCCCTGGGGATAAAAATATATGTTTATAAAAAATAAAAAATTTAAAAAAAAAGATTAAGATAGTCCATTCTATCTGAGAAAATGACTATGTTAGAGGACAACTAACTACAAACATATCTCAATAATGTTATCACATTTCAAAAGAAAAGAAACTTATGGACATTCAAACAAAAAAAATTACCTATAAGACTAAACATACTTGGGAGGGAGGGCGCCTGGCTCCTGATCCTGTCAGGGTTATGAGTTTGAGACCCATGCTGGGAGTAGAGTACTTTAAAAAAGAATAAAACATACTAAGCTAATCTTGGGTTTTTCAAGGGCTATTTTCAAGAATAGAATACAGTAACACTATGTTTAAAAAACGCCAGAGGAAAAATTTGAAAAATTCAGGTATAAAGACAAGAGGAAACATTTTAAACTTACAAAACCAAGAGAATATACACTGTACAAATTGGAAAAACCTAAGCAAACTAAGAAATGAATTTAAAACTATTACAAAAGTCTAGCAGTGATCATTGGGCTCAGGTAGTCACAAACCCAAGTCTAAAACAATTCTAGTAATGAAAATGTAAAATGTAAATATATAAATATATAAATGTTTTAAACTATTACCATGTAGCAATAATATAAATAGCATATATATAGCACATAAATACATAGCATATATATAAATATATTACTTTTATATATAAATGGATGTATATATTTTAAAAGAGCAGAAAAGCCAAAAAAGAAAAATGAGTAAGTATAGGAGAAAATGAAGACTGTTACTTTCATCATTGCTTAATACATACTATCTTTAAGAAATAGAGAATTGAGTATATTATACAAGGTTATAATAATGAACACAACAAATAGAATAAACCTAAACAATTATCTGAAAAAGATTTGAAAAAGAATTAAAAAGAATTCATGCTACAAGATATTATTATAAAATACTAAACTATCAAAGTTATTATATAAATAGAATGAAGTCATACATTAAGTAGAAAAAAACCTAAAACTAAAACACAATAAAATACAACTATACACTATATACAGAGATGTTTTGTGTCAATTACATATTCATTGTTATTCATACATATAATCTTATAATAACATACATACATATTCATATATAATCTTAAAATTTAATAATAGATAAATAACACAAAAATGCATAAAGAATCTGGATAGACATTTCTCCAAATTTATATATACAAATGGCTAATAAACACTAAAAAGTGCTTACCATCATTAGCCATTATAGAGAAACACAAATTAGAACCACAATGAGATATCACTTCACACTCACTAGGATGGCTGTAATAAAAGAGAGACACAAGCAAGTGTTGACAAGTATCTGGAGTAATTGAGATCCTCATACATTGCTTATGAGAATTTAAAATGGTGCAGCCACTTTGGAAAGCAGTTTAGCAGTTTCTCAAGATGGTAATCATAGAGTTACATATTACTGAACAAGTCTACTCCTAGGTATCTACCCAAGAGAAGTGAAGATATTATGCCCATAAAATACTAATATATAAACATTCATAATAGCATTACTCATAATAGCAACTAGTGGAAACAAATGTCCATCAGCTGAAGAACAAACAATATGTAGTATATCGAAAGAATGAGTATTATTTGGCAATAAGAATGATATACTGATACATGGTAGAAGATGGATAAAAGTTGAAAATCTGATGCTAACTGAAAGTAGCCAGTCACAAAAGATCATATAATGCATTCCATTTATATGAAATGTCAAGAATGGGCATATTTAGAGAGACCAAAAGTAGTTTACTTATTACCTAGGGCCAGGAAGTCAGGGAGGTTGGGGAGAAATGGGAAGTAATGTTAATGAATATGTGACTTGTTTTTGAGGTGATGAAATGTTCTAAAATTGTGGAGAAGGCTGCACAACTTTCTGAATACACTAAAAACTATTTGATTGTATACTTTAAATGGGTAGGTTTTATGGTGTACTCATTAAATATTATTAACATCATTAGAAAGATAAACCACTAGTTAATTTAGTTTTTTTTAAATGGTAAGGAGAAGCACAAGTATATAAATAGGAAATTAGAATGAAAAAATGAGTACATACAGAAGAATTTAGGAGATTATAAAAGACTAGTTTGCTTGACTATACAAACTTGAAAACCTGAATAAAATGGATGACTTTCTAGGAAAATAAAAATTACAAATTAGAAAATCAAAACAAATAAATTCTCACAGGAGACACAGACAAAGTTGTCAAGGAACTATTCACTCCTTTCCCCCAGAGAGGGTCAGGTTATGTCTCTCAGCTGAGTGCCACCAAACCTCTAAAAAGTATCTATCTCAAATACTCTTTAAACTGCTCCAGAGTAAAGAAATTATACTGACTTCTAAATTCTTTCTTATGAAGTCAGAAAAACATTAATATCAAAACTGATAATGATAATCCAACTGATGAGTCTTTAAGAAAAAAATCTTAAAGAGGGATACCTGGGTGGTTCAGCTGTTTAAGCATCTACCTTGGCTCACGTCATGATCCCAGGTCATGGAATTGAGTCCTGCAGCAGGCTCTTTGCTTAGTGAGGATCCCACTTCTTCCTCTGCTGCAGTTCCCCCTGCTTCTGCTCTCTCTAACAAATAAATAAACAAAATCCTTTTTTTTTTTTTAAGATTTTATTTATTTACTTGACAGACAGAGATCATAAGTAGGCAGAGAGAGGGGGAAGCAGTCTCCCTACTGATCAGAGGGCCTGATGCGGGACTCGATCCCAGACCCTGAGATCATGACCTGAGCCGAAGGCAGAGGCTTAGCCCACTGAGCCACCCATGTGCTCCAATCTCTTTTTTTTAAAGAAAGAAAAAATCCTAAATAAAGTATAAGCAAACAGAATTCAGAAACACATACATGCAAAATATACCACAACCAAATCAAATTCTTACCAAAGACAGTCCAATATTAGGAAATATAACCATCATATTAAGATATTAAAGAAGGAAAAATCACGTGATCATCTCTGCTAACGCTAAAAAGGCATCTAATCAAATTCAACACCTATTCTTAATTTTTATAAATTTTACTAAAATATAAATCAATTCATAATTATACAAGATGTGTGTGTGTGTGAGAGAGAGAGAGAGAGAGAAAGCAAGAAAGAGAGCAAGTAAGAGCAAGGGAGAACAAAAGAGAGCAAGAGAGAGCAACCACCAAATTTACAAGTGAAACACTAAAAGGCTTCCTATTGAAGATGAAATAAGGCAAGGATTACAGAATGCTATCAATTATAAATGCAAAATTATTTTGTAAATAGGATGTACAATATTTACAGCAGAATAACCACAGACACAAAATATATAGAAATAAACCTAACAAAATATATAGAAATAAATCTAACAAGAAATAAACCTAACAAAATATATAGAAAGGTAACTGTAAGATGCACTGAAAAATCCAGAAGAAAGCTGTAATAAATAGAAGGAATAGCCTGTTCTTAAATATGAAGACACAATATTGTGATGTCTATTTTTTTCTAAACATCTATAAATTTGACTTGATCTTTTTAAAAATGTTTTTTAAAGATTTATTTATTTTAGAGAGAGTGTGTGGATGCAGAAGTGGGGTTGGGGGTGGGGAGAGAGAAAATCCTCAAGAAGACTCCCTGCTGAGTGTAGAGCGAATGCAGAGCTCGATCCCAGAAATCAGGACCTGAGCCATATCAAAAGTCACCTGCTTAACCAACTGACCCACTCAGGCTCCACACATTTGACCTAATCTTAATAAAATATCAACAGAGCTTTTATTTTTAGAATTAGACAAACAAATTCTAAATTACATGTGGCAAAATATATATGTACAACTATAACAAAAAAATTCTGAAAAGCAAAAGTAATGTGGGAGACCTACCCCAAAGAGGTATTAGAACTTATTTTAAATCAGTATGTTTTAATTGGTGTGGTGCTTGAGCCTGAATAGAGAGTTTAGAAAAAGAAAAACTACATACAGGAATTTAGTATATGATGATACAGTCATGTGCTGATATGATAGATTATTTCAATAAATGAGGACCTTCTAGAGATAAAAGGTCTGTCCACATAAATATTTACAAGGATCCCTACCAAAAAGAAATTACAAATGGATAAAGGCTTAACTCTAAGAACTAAAACCACAAAATTCCACAAAAAAACAGAATTTTAAAAATAACCTTAGAGATATTCTCTGTATAATATAAAGCCCAGGAATCATTAAAGATTGCTATATCTTTCAAATGTTTATATATAGTAAATTTAAAAGTTAATAGGAAAAAATGGGAAGAGAAATAACAGAAAGGACCTATTTTCGTGCCTATAAGGAGATCTTCTGAAAATCAAGAAAATTACCCACAGCCTAATATAAAAGTTGACAAAGAACATGAACATGCTCTCGAGAAAGTATGAAAAGTTTCAAACAGATGCAAAGATGCTCAAATTCACAATAAAATAAATGCAAAACTAAAATGAGATAGCATTCAACTGGCAAAAACAAAACCCTTTTTACAAATCTATTATTTTTCAAGGGATGGGAAAATAGGTAGGTATTTAGCACACAGACGATTTGAAAATATACATTAAAAAGATCCTGTTTTTTTAAAAACATAATATTGGGGAACAAATTTCTAAACTGAAAACTGCTAAACGTTGCTGAAAGAAATTAAAGACCTAAATAAATCAATAGATTTACCATGTCAATGGATTAGAAAACTGAATATTGTTAAGATGTTACTCCTCCCTAAACTGATGTGTAAATTTAATGCAATCAGTTTATTTTTAATTCCAAAACTATGTGGAAAAGCAAAGACAAAGCTAGACTAGACAAGACCTCTTTTAAGATAAAGAATTAAGTTGAGGAATTACAATCAAGGCAGTGTGGTATTGGCATAACGAGAGTTATGCAGAGCACCCAGATATAGACCCACTTATAAATGGACAATTGATTTCAACAGTGATGCCAACACATTTCAATGAGGAAAGAATGGCTTTTAAACAAAATATGCTGGAACAACTTTAAAAAGATATGCAGATATTTCACTTAACATAATACTTTCTAGCTCCATACACATCATTGCAAATAGCAAGATTTCATTCTTTTTTATGCCTAAGTAACATTCCATTGATGAATACCACATGATTTCATGCACATGTGGAATTTATGAAATAAAACTAACAAGCATGGGGGGAAGAAAAGAGAGAAAAAGGCAAACCAAGAAACAGACTCTTAACTATAGAGAACAAACTGATGGTTACCAGAGGGAAGGTGGGGGGAGGGGGATAGGTGATGGGGATTAAGGAGAGCCCTTGTTGTGATGAGCACAGGGTGATGTATGGAAGTGCTGAATCACTGTATTGTATACCTGAAACTAATATTACACTGTATGATAACTAACATAATTAAAAACATAATGATAAAAACATAGTTAAAACATAATGATAATAATAATAATAATACGGGAGTAAAAAGCACTTCACACCATATACAAAAATTAATTCTAGAAGGATCAAAGACCTAAATATAAAGCCAAACTATATATCTAGAAGAAAACATGGGGTAATATTATTGCACACTTGAGGTATGAAAATATTTTTTAGTGAGAACACAACCTGTTAAAATCATAAAAGAAAGAATATTGATAGACTAAATTTCACAAAAGTAAAATCATCTGTTCTTCAAAAACATTGATAAGAAAAAGACAAGCCACTGGTAGAAATACTCACAAAACATGTATCCGACCAGACACTTATATCTAGAATATATGTTTCTTAAAGCACACATATCAATAGCAAAAAGATAAACTTTCCAAATTCTTTAATTGGCAAAAAAACCAAGAGAGTTCACAAAAGTAGAAATGTATGTGCCAATCAGCACATCAAAATGTACTCAACACCATTAGCTATCAAGGAAATGCAATTTAAAACCACAGTCAGATACCATTTCATACTCATTCAAGTAAATAATATTTAGAATGACAACACCAAACATTGGTGAAAATGTAGAACTTGAACTCTCATACATTGTTGGTGGAAATGTAGAAACTTTTTGGCAGTTTATAACAAAGTTAAACATACATCTAGCCCATGACATAGAAGTTCTACTCTACATGTTTACCCAAAAGAAATGAAAATGTATACCCACTAAAAATTTTTACAGGAATGTTCTTAGTAGCTTTATTCATAATATTCTCAATGATGAAAATGTCCATAAATAAGAGAATGGGTAAAGTGATACATGCATGAAACTGAATACTATTTAATAAGCAGAAGTGTGCATACTGTGGTTCCACTTATATGAAGTTCAAGAATTGGCAAAACTCATCTATGGTTAGAAATAAGACAGCGTTTGACACTAGGGACAAAAAGATTGACTACAAAAGGCAAAAAGGAACTGTGAGGTGATGGAAATGCTCAATATTTTGATTAGAGTGGTGAGTAACATGACTATATACATTTATCAAAACTCACCAAATTTAACACATATTTGCTTTTCACTATGTATAAATTTTATGTCAAGAAAACAAACCAATGAAGTAAAAAATATACATACACTTTGATCTTGCAATTCCACCTCCCAGAGTTTATCTAAAGGCAAAGTATAGTGTTCAGCAAAACACACTGAAAACATTCTAAATGTCCACAATGGAATACTGTGAGGTCATTAAAAAGAAGGAGGCATCACAATTGATAAAGAATGAGCTTCAATACAGAAATTTTAGGGTGCCTGGGTGGCTCAGTGGGTTAAGCAGCTGCCTTTGGCTCAGGTCATGATCCCAGGGTCCTGGGATGGAGTCCCGCATGGGGCTTTCTGCTCAGCAGGGGGCCTGCTTCCCTTCCTCTCTCTCTGCCTGCCTCTCTGCCTACTTGTGATCTCTGTCAAATAAATAAATAAAATCTTTAAAAAAATACAGAAATTTTAAGTTTAAAAGGTAAAGTATAGAACAGTGCATATAAATAGTATCACATGTATTTTAAAAGTACAAAGAAAATATCTAGAAAGATACAAAAGAGATGGAAACCCCTGTCCAGCATACCTAGAATAGAAAAGACTTGTTTTCAATATTTATTCTTCCTATATTTGAATTGTTTCTCACTGAGCATATGTACTCTATTTTTTTAAAGTAATGAATTATTTTACTATTTTTTTTTAAACTTTTATAGCGGGGGGGAGGAGGAGCAAGATAGCAGAGGAGTAGGAGACTCAAATATCATTGGGTCCCAGGAGTTCAGCTAGATAGTTACCAAACCATTCTGAACACCTACAGACTCAACAGGAGAGC
This sequence comes from Mustela nigripes, assembly GCF_022355385.1. Classification (NCBI taxonomy): domain Eukaryota; kingdom Metazoa; phylum Chordata; class Mammalia; order Carnivora; family Mustelidae; genus Mustela; species Mustela nigripes. The sequence goes on from NC_081565.1 coordinate 25,814,785, forward strand.
AAAGAAAAGAACATCAGTAATTCTAGGAACAGAAAAGCGACCACTTTCTAGAAGGTGGGATGGGCAGAGAAGTGAATCTGAGGAGATATATGGGAAGAAGGACCATGGTAGGTAGGGAAGGGCTAGCTCCTGGCAAGCAGTAGAGCAGGGGAGCACAAAATCAGAAATTTTAGAAGTCCAATCTACTGGGGGGTGTTGCTCCAGAGGTTAAGTGGCATGGGGTGGGGGGCGTGGGGAAGCCCTTACAAGGATAGTGTGGTCTCAGGACACTCAGGGTCACAGAAAGACCAGGGGTGCCTGAGTGTGGCATTGCTCCCAAGTATTGGAGCAGGGAGGCCAGCTGCAGAGATGGGACCAAGGAGAAGTTCTCAGCTAAGGGTTTACTTTAAATTGTGATCCAAGGCACAGTCGGATCATTGCTCTTTGAGTAAGGATGTCTCAAGTGGCAGATCCATGAAGACTCACCAACCTCCTCTGGGAGGAGCTTCCCGGGAGGGTGCTGCAGGAATCTGCTGGGTTGGGAGACCAAATGGGGCCATGCGTCAGAGACAGAAATGCTCCATCACAGGTTGGGTGAGCCCAGAGTACACTTGGAGACCAGGGAAAGAGGAGGGATCAAATGCACTGAGGAATGGGGCCTGGAGCTTTGAGCTCCTATGCGGCTGGAGACATGGAGGCTGCCAATTCATTCCCATCCTCATCCTCCAAACCTGAATGGAAAGTGTTCAAGGAACAAAAACTACCAAGAGTAAAACTGAGCAGATTACTTAGCCAGGCCCCTGGCAAGGGCAGTGCAATTTCAACTTAGGCAAAGACATTTGAGAAACACTGCAACAGGCCACTCCCCCAGAAGATCAATAAGAACATCCAGCCAAGAACAAGTTCACCAATCAATGAGAACTGCAAAACTTCAGAGCTACAGGAATACAACACATAGAATTCATAGCTTTTTCCCCATGATTCTTTAGTCTTTCAAAATTAATTTTTTAATTTTATATTTTTCTTATCCTATTTTTTAATTTTTCCTCTTTCCTACTTTAACATTTTTAATTATTCTATTTTATCAATATAATTTAAATTTTTTAAAAATTTTCATTCTTGTAGTCATATTCTATCCCTTCATTTATTTCACCTTATTTTGTGTATACATATAGGTTTTTCTTTCTTTAAAATTTTGGGATACAATGTCTTCTAGTAGATCAAAATATACCCTAAATCTAGCACATGGCTTTTTTCTAGTCTCTAGCCTGACCACATTCTTTTCTCTATTTTGTTCTTTTCCCAATCAACTTTTTATATTATCATTTCTTAGAATCCTTTCTAATTTTCATATTTACAGTCATATTCCACCCGTTCATCATGTTTACCCATATTTCTGTATAAATGTGTTTTTCTTTCTTTAAAATTTTGGAAAGTAGTTTCTTCTAACACACCAAAATGCATCCAAATCAAGTCTGTGGCTCTATTCTATTCACCAGTGAAATATATATATATATATATCAGTGAAATATATATATATATTTCTCTTTTTTCATCCTCTTTCATCTTCCCCCACTTTTAGGTGTATTCTGATTTGGTTAGTGTATATTTTTCAGGGGTCCTTGCTACCCTTTTAGTATTTTATTCTATCATTAATCTATTCATTGGGGGATAAAATGACGAGGTGGAAAAACTCACTTCAAAAAAAGAACAAGAGGCAATACCAATGGCCTGGGACCTAATCAATATGAACATTAGTAAGATGTCAGAACTAGAGTTCAGAATTTTGAACATCAAGGTGCAACCTGGGCTCAAAGAAAGCATGGAAGATACTAGAGAATCCTTTTCTGGAGAAATAGAATCTCTTTCTGGAGAAATAAAAGAATTAAAATCTAAACAAGTTGAAATCAAAAAACAATTAATGAGGTGTAATTTAAAAAATGGAAGCTCTTACTGCTAGGATAATGAGGCAAAAGAGAGAATTAGTGATGAAGAAGACCAACTGATGGAGAATAAAGAAGCTGAGCAAAAGAGAGAAAAACAATTACTGGACCATGAGGGGCAAATTCGAGAGATAAATGATACCAAAAGATGAAACAATGTTAGGATAATTGGGATCCCAGAATAAGAAGAAAGAGAGAGAGGGGCAAAAATTATATTGGAGTGAATTATAGCACAGAACATCCCTAATTTGGGGACAGGAACAAGCATCAAAATCCGGGAGGCACAGAGAACCTCCTCAAAAGCACTAAAAATAGGTTGACACCTGTTATCTAATAGTAAAACATACAAGTATCAGTGACAAAGGGAATATCCTGACAAAAGGACAAGAGGTCTGTAACATACAATGGTGGAAATATTGGGTTGGCAGCAAACCTTTCCACAGAGAACTGGCAGACCAGAAAGGACTGGCATGATATATTCAGAGCACTAAATGAGAAAAATATGAAGCCAAGAATACAATATCCAGCTAGGATATCATTGAAAATAGAAGGAGAGATAAAAAGCTTTCAGGACAAACAAAAACTAAAAGAATTTGCAAACACCAAACCAGCCCTACAGGAAATATTGAAAGGAGTGCTCTAAGCAAAGAGAGAGCCTAAAAGTAACAGACCATAAAGGAACAGAGACAATATACAGTAATAGTCTCCTTACAGACAATACAATGGCACTAAACATATCTTTCAATAGTTATCCTGAATGTAATGGGATAAATGCCCCAATCAAAAGACACAGGGTATCAGAATGGATATGAAACCCAAACCCATCAATATGTTATCTACAAGAAACTCATTTTAGACCTAAAGACACATCCAAACTTAAAGTGAGAGGGTGGAAAACAATTTACCATACTAATGGACATCAAAAGAAAGTTGGGGTGGAAATCCTTAAATCAGATCAATTAGATTTTTTTTTAATTATTTTTATTTATTTTTTTATTTATTTTTTTAAAGATTTTATTTATTTATTTGACAGACAGAGATCACAGTAGGCAGAGAGGCAGGCAGAAAGAGGGGAAGGGAAGGAAGCAGGCCCCTGCCGAGCAGAGAGCCCGATGCGGGACTCGATCCCAGGACCCCGAGATCATGACCTGAGCCAAAGGCAGCAGCCCAACCCACTGAGCCACCCAGGCACCCAGATCAATTAGATTTTAAACCAAAGACTATAATAAGAGATCAGGAAGCACAATACACCATACATAAAGAATCTATCCAACAAGAAGATCTAACCAACTTAAGTATCTATGCCCCTAACATAGCAACCAACAATATAAACCAATTAATAACAAAAATCAAAGAAACACATTGACAATAATACAACAAGAGTAGGGGACTTTAACACCCCCCTCACTGAAATAGACAGATTATCTAGGCAAAAGATCAATAAGAAAAGGCCTTAAATGACATACTGGACCATATGGACATCACAGATATATTCAGAACATTCCATCCCAAAGCAACAGAATACACATTCTTCTCTAGTGCACATGGGACCTTCTCCAGAATAGATCCCATTCTGGGTCACAAATCATGTCTCAACTGGTACCAAAAGACTGGGAGGATTCCCTACATATTTTCAGACCACAATGCTCTGAAGTTAGAACTCAATCACAAGACAAAATTTGGAAAGAACGCAAATACATGGAGACTAAACAGCATCTTTCTAAAGAATGAATGGGTCAACCAGGAAATTAAAGAAGAATTGAAAAAATTCATGGAAACAAATGAAAATGAAAACACAACTGTTCAAAATCTGTGGGGCATAGCAAAGGCGGTCCTGAGAGAGAAGTATATAGTGATACCAGCCTTTCTCAAGAAACAAGAAAGGTCTCAATTACACAACCCTACACCTAAAGGAGCTAGAGAAAGAACAGCAAAGAAAGCCTAAACCCAGCAGCAGAAGAGAAATAATAAGGACCAGAGCAGAAATCAATGAAATAGAAACCAAAAGAACAGTAGAACAGATCAATGAAGCTAGGAGCTGGTTCTTTGAAAGAATTAATAGGATTGATGAAGTCCTGGCCAAACTTGTCAAAAAGAAAAGAGAAAGGACCCAAATTAATAAAATCATGAATGAAAGAGGAGAGATCACAAACAACATCAAAGAAATACAAACAATTATAAGAACATATTAAGAGCAACTATAAGCCAGCAAATTTGACAATCTGGAAGAAATGGATGCATTCCTAGAGACATAGAAACTACCACAACTGAACCAGGAAGAAATAGAAAACCTGCACAGACCCATAACCAGGAAGCAGACTGAAGCAGTCATCAAAAATCTCCCAAAAACAAGAGTCCAGGGCCAGACGGCTGCCCAGGGGAATTCTACCAAACATTTCAAGAGGAAGTAATACCTATTCTCCTGAAAATATTCCAAAAAATAGAAATGGGAGGAAATCTTCCAAAGTCATTTTATGAGGCCAGCATTACCTTGATCCCAAAACCAGACAAAGACCCCATTGAAAAGGAGAATTACAGACCAATATCCTTGATAAACACAGATAAAAAAAAATTCTCACCAAAATACCAGCCAATAGGATCCAACAGTACCTTAAAAGGATTATTCACCACGACCAAGTACGATTTATTCCTGGGCTGCAAGGTTGGTTCAACATCCGCAAATCAATCAGTGTGATACAATACATTAATAAAAGAAAAAGCACCATATGATACTCTCCATAGATGCTGAAAAAGCATTTGACACAGTACAGCATCCTTTCCTGATCAAAACTCTGCACAGTGTAGGCATAGAGGGCACATACCTCAATATCATCAAAGCATCTATGAAAAACCCACAGTGAATATCATTCTCAATGGGGAAAAACTGAGAGCTTTCCCAGTAAGGTCAAAACACGGCAGGGATGTCCATTATCACCATTACTACTCAACATAGTACTAGAAGTCCTAGCCTCAGCAATCAGACAACAACAACAACAAAGTCATCCAAATCATTAAAAAAGAAGTCAAACTATCACTCTTCACAGATGATGTGAAATTTTGTGTGGAAAACCCAAGACTCCACTTCAAAACTGCTAGAACTCATACAGGAGTTCAGTAAAGTGTCAGGATACAAAATCAATGCACAGAAATCCATTGTATTTCTATACACCAACATCAAGAGAGAAGAAAGAGAAATTAAGGAGTCAATCACATTTATAATTGCACCCAAAACTTAATTGCACCTAAGATACCTAGGAATAAACCTAACCAAAGATGCAAAGAATCTGTACTCAGAAAACTATAAAGTACTCATGAAAGAAATTGAGGAAGACACAAAGAAATGGAAAAATGTCCCATGCTAATGGATTAGAAGAACAACTATTGTGAAAATGTCTATGCTACCTAAAGCAATCTACACATTTAATGCAATCCCTATCAAAATACCACCAACTTTTTTCAAAGAAATGGGAAAAATAACCCTACAATTTAAATGAAACCAGAAAAGACCCCAAATAGCCAGGGGAATGTTGAAAAAGAAAGCCAAAGTTGGTGGCATCACAATTCCAGACTTCAAGCTCTATTAGAAAGCTGTCATCATCAAGACAGTATGGTACTGGCATAAAAACAGACACATAGATCAATGGAACAGAATAGAGAGGCCAGAAATGGACCCTCAACGCTATGGTCAACTAGTCTTCAACAAAGCAGGAAAGAATGCCCAATGGAAAAAAGACAGTCTCTTCAGCAAATGGTGTTGGGAAAATTGGACAGCCACACACAGAAGAATGAAACTGGATCACTTCCTTACACCACACACAAAAATGGGCTAAAAATGGATGAAAGACTTCAATGTCAGAAAGGAATCCATCAGAATCCTTGAGGAGAACAGAGGTAGCTACCTCTTCGGTCTCAGCCACAGCAACTTCTTCTTAGAAACATTGTCAAAAGCAAGGGAAGCAAGGGCAAAAATGAACTATCAGAACTTCAAAAAGATCAAAAGCTTTTGCACAGCAAAGGAAACAGTCAGCAAAACCAAGAGACTCCTGACAGAATTGAGAAGATATTCACAAATGACATATCAGATAAAGGGCTAGTATCCAAAATCTGTAAAGAACTTATCAAACTCAATACCCAAAGAAAAAATAACCCAATCGAGAATGGCCAGAAGACATGAACAGACATTTCTGCCAAGAAGACATCCAGATGGCCAACAGACACATGAAAAATGCTCCAAATCACTCGGCATCAGGGAAATCCAAATCAAAACCACAATGAGATACCACCTCACACCAGTCAGAAAGGCTAATATTAACAAGTCAGGAAATGACAGATGCTGGCAAGGATGCGGAGAAAGGGGAACCCTCCTACACTGTAGGTGGGAAAGCAAGCTGGTGCAACCACTCTGGAAAACAGCATGGAGGTTCCTCAAGAAGTTGAAAATAGAGCTACCCTTGACCCAGCAATTGCACTACTGGGTATTTACCCTAAAGATACAAATGTAGTGATCTGAAGGGACACGTGCACCTGAATATTTATAGCAGCAATGTCCACAATAGCCTAACTATGGGAATGATCTAGATGTTCATCAACGGATGAATGGATAAAGAAGATGTGGTATACATACACAATGGAATACTATACAGCCATCAAAAGAAATGAAAGCTTGCCATTTGCAACGATGCAGATGGAACTAGAAGGTATTATGCTGAGTGAAATAAGTCAATCAGAGAAAGACAACTATCATATGATCTCCCTGATATGAGGAAATGGAGATGCAACATGGGGGGGGTGGTTGGGAGGTAGGAAAGAATAAATGAAACAAGATGGGATCAGGAGGGAGACAAAGCATAAGAGACTCTTAATCTCACAAAACAAACTGAGGGTTTCCAGGGGGAGGTGGATATGGAGAGGGTGGTGGGGTTATGGGGAGGGTATGTGCTATAGTGAGTGCTATGAAGGGTGAAGTAGCATATACATAGTTTGTGCTATGGTGAGTGCTATGAAGTGTGATACCCTGGGGATTCACAGACCTGTACCCCTGGGGCTAATAATACATTATATGTTAATTAAAAAAAAAAAAAAAGTTGAAAATAGAGCTACCCTATGATCCAGCAGTTGCACTACTGGGTATTTACCCTAAAGATACAAATGTAGTGATCCAAAGGCATGTGCACCCGAATGTTTATAACAACAATGTCCACGGTATCCAAACTAAAGAAAGAACCTAGATGTCCACGAACAGATGAATAGATAAGGAAGATATGAGATACACACACACACACATAATGCAATACTATGCAGCCATCAAAAAACCCAAAATCCTGCCATTTGCAATGACGTGGATGCAACTAGAGGGTATTATGCTAAGCAGAATAAGTCAATCAGAGAAAGACAATTATCATACATTATCTCAGATATGAGGAATTTGAGAGGCAGGGCAGGGGGTTTATGTGGGGTAAGGAGGGAAAAAAATGAAACGAGATGGGACTGGAGAGGGAAATAAACCATAAGAAACTCTTATCTCATGAAACAAACTGAGGGTTGCTGAGGGTTGTGGGGGAGGGATAGGGTGGCTAGGTTATGGACACTGGGGAGGGTATGTGCTATGGTGAGTACCGTGAATTGTGTAAGACTGATGATTCACAGACCTATGCCCCTGAAGCAAGTAATACATTATGTGTTAATAAAATAAATAACTAAATAAAATAAAAAAATAAAACTATAATAGGATAAAATATACTCACAACATATTTAGACATGATACTGAATATGTGTCAAACGAGAGGTCAGAACTAAGAATTAAGGTTACTCAAAAAGAAAGAGTGAGTTTCCATACTAATAGAAAATCAAGGAAGGCTTCATACTGGAGGGAGGTTTTATAATGGAATTTTGAAGCAAGAGTCCTATTTTCACAAGAGTAAAACAGAATGAAACAGAAGCAGTACCCAAATAGAGGAACTGACACAGTAAATACAGGGATGGGGCCTGGGCCATGTTTGGAAATTGGGCACTGGAAACTATATTTCAGAAAATTAACAGGAGGCCTTAGCCTGACTACCAAAAGCTCATTCAATGTACATCATTGATTTGGGTACGATTGGTTTTAGCCCTCAATCCTGTGTCTTCTACACTTATATAGCACTGACTTATTTTCTACCAGAGAAAGAAATCAAAAGGAATGAAAAACGAACAGAATACAGGGAAAAAAAGAGAAGGCAGAGAGAAGAACAGGTGTCAAGATAAAGAATCTCACAGAAATTAGAACGGAGTTCATTGGAAGCAAGGTTCAAAGTGAAGCAAAGTTAAAAATGGAGGGAAATAAAGATTTTGTTGATGTTGGTTTTGTTCATACAAAAAGAGAAGAGAAAGCAAAGGAGAAAGGCAGTTGTTTGCTTAGGACCTGTGGTAGGTAATCAGATACAGGGGATAAAAGGACAAAAGGCCTATTAAATAACTGGTCTCCATCTGCAGTTACAAATGAAGAAGGTGGATCATCAGACAAACCAAGGATCAGATTTCCAGGAATGAAAAATGAGGGCAGATAAAGTCAGAGTGGAAATTAAACATCTTTGGAAATTAAGAAGACACCAAGATCTCACGAAAGCAAGAAACTTGTAAAAGGGAGGAGAATCCAACATTTGGACAGGACTTGACAGACTGGCCTTGAGTTCATTCATTCGAGCTCACTGGCCTGGCAAAAGCTGTCTCCTGTAGAAATGAACTGTGCATACAGAAAGGAGCTTGGAGACCCTGGGCAGTAGCTCGTCACCTCACAGCAGCCAAGCTGCAAGGCTCCACCTATCCCAAGAGAAGGCCTATCTCAGGTTCTGTGCCATGGGAGAGATGTAGAAAGACCATGGTACACTCTGTCTAGTCTTCCATGCCCCTTGAAGCTCAGTGTCTAGATGTACTAGGAAGATGTCTGAGGGAGTAAAAAAATGCATGCGTGCCTTCATCCATTCATTTATTGGACAAACATCTGTTGGTTACCAGTAGATGCCTGGTATTCTGATAAGTACTGATGAAATAAAGATAAGTTAGATTAATAACCATTAAGGCACCCTTGTCCAGTGGCAGAGGAAACACAAATAATAAAGCAGATAGAGCAAAATATTAATTGTAGAATCAAGACACTAGGGATATCTGGTTGTGCTTTCACTGCTTTCAATATTTCTTTAATTTCAAAAACCTTTACAATAAAATGTTGAAAAAATAAATTATAAGTGACTGGTTAAGTGCTAATGGCACTTAACCCAAAGTGAGTATGCCATCATTTTTCTAATGATTATTAATGGGTACAACATGGAAAGAGGTCTGTGGTCAAGTAAGTTTGGTAAATATTGAGTTCAACATGTTTCTTTAGTGCTTCACTTAATGATACCTTTAAGATGTTCTCTGCACCTTAGATCAGATATAATGTGCAGAGTTTTCCAGGGTTAGTTGAGTGAAGCCTTTTTTTCATTGGGCATTCCTCAAGCATACGTGTTTTAAGGAATGGACGGCAGAAAACGCTAGATTAAGAATTGGTTTCCCTGAGCTACAACTGTCCTGCAGAATTTTTTTTTCTACGATTTTATTTATTTATTTTAGAGAAAGAGAGAGACAGACAGACAGACAGCATGAGTAGGAGGGTCGGGGGAAGAGAGTGAGAGAGAATCTCTAGCAGTCTCCCTGCTGAGCATGGAGCCTGATGCGGGGCTCAATCCCAGAACCCTGAGATCATGACCTGAGCTGAAATCAAGAGTAAGACCCTTAACTAAGCCACTCAAGTGCCTTATCCTGCAGAAATGTAATAAGGTCACTCAGGTAAGTGCCAGGTGTACTGTATGGGGGGGGTGCCTTTTTCAGATCATAGTCTGAACAGGAATTAACTTTCTCATGTACAGTGGTTTAAAGCACACAATCCAGTATTACAGCACCATGATCATTCCCAAAGACACTGGGTAAGGGCTTTGTAAGATACAAAGAACAGAAACACAAAAATGAACTGATTTTTAAAAATAGCAAATTCCTTTAAACAAATGCATAAGCAAAATCTAAGAACTCTAAAAATACTTAGTTAAGAACCCTGAAACGAGAAAGGCGCATCTCAGTCCAGAATGACATATAGGAGAGGAAAAGTAGAACTGGAACCGTGTTAACTACAAAGACATATATTTTTTTGTCCCACTGGCTTACAGTCCTTTCATAAAGGAAAACTGGAAATGAACATTAGAGCCCCACAAACTAGTATTCAGAACTATACTTGAGTAGGACTGTGTAGTAAAATATACATAATTCTGCACAAGAAGACATTTCAACAAGTCCTTTTGTTCTTTTTCAAAGTCCCAAATCAAAGAACCCATCTAGGTATTGTGTGAGGTAGCTTATGTGTGCCTGATAGGAACCTGCCAGACAATATATGTAAATTTTGCTGCAAAATTTAGCAGGTAAACTAAGAGTGGGTAAACTAGGTACCCAGATAACTTCAGAGAATGGTCTCTTAACAGGTCACACTTCTCTGTTGCAGTGTTACATCCTACGTGGTAACAGAAGTATTAAAAATATCACACTTCATTCTAGTTGTTTTTATTTGCGCCTAACTCTGAGAACATTTTTCATAGCACATAAAAATTATTTGTGTATACACTGGCCTTCCTAATCAAACTGTAAGCTCAGAAGATGGAACTGCATTTTTTTCATTTTTGTATCCCATGTGCAAATTCCGAAGGTCCTGGTAGACGGTTCTAAAGAGCTTGGATCTTATCCCAAGAGCAATTGGAAGCACTAGAGGCTTTTAAATAAGGTCAGTTTTTAATAGGACTAGATTTGCATTTAGAAAGCCCTTTGGCTGGATTGTGGGAAGTAGATTAGAGACAGGAAGCCAGGTGGCAGACAGGCCAGTGAGAAGGCTACTGCGGTCTCCCAGGTAAAGGGGGGAAGGCAGGGGAAACCAGGGCACTGGCACAGAGGAGGGGACAGCTGGAGGCTTGTCAGAGGTAGAATGGACTGGATTTGGTGACTCATGAGACGCTAGAGATAAAAAAAGGTGTAGCCTTAAATGACAGATGTTTCTAGTTTTGGTGATGCCAGTGACTGAGAAGGTGATTCATGGAGGAGTATTAAACTGGGAGAGAAAAGAAATTAACATGCTCCCTACAAAGAGTCCTTTTTTTTGAAAGCGAGGTGGTATGCTAACACAGAGAAATTGGAACAGTTTCTAACTTACCACCAGGCTAATCTCAAGTGCTTATAAATTGAAATGTATTTTCCCGAAGAAGCAATACTATAGAACCTGATTGGGTCTAAAAGTTATAGACTCTCCAGCAGCCACAGAGTATAGTAACATTTCTATGGGAGGGAGGACAGTATTGAGGAAAAAGCCCTGTGCACAGGGGAAAAAAGTTCAGGACCCTAGACCCAGGTTCACCACTGACCAGCCTCATCATCTGCTTCCTTAGTTTCTCTATCAATAAAATGAAGATCGAAATAAATGTTTTGCCTACCTAAGACGATTGTTGTAAACCTCAAGGAGAGGGGTTTATAGGAAAATATTTTGTACACTCTAACATGCCTTTTAAAGGTAAATTTTGAAAGCAGCCATTCAGTTATCTGATACTCCTAAAGGGTAAATGATTCTGGGTAGTTGGGGTTGAAACACAGTGGAGAGTTTATTTCTTTAAGCATGAAAATGTTTGTTTGTTTTTTTTTTTTTCTGAAATTTGAACCAATCCATAGGCACGGAAAGCTTTCCAAACTGTTGTTTCTGTTATAGACCATCACTGAGCACAAGACTTAGACTTAATATCTACTTGCTGAGTAAACTGCAAAGTTAATGTTGTGACCTTATCCTCAAGTGGCCACGACTCATTCTCCTCGACTCATCTTTCGGATCTCTTAAATGTGGAAGGGCCCAAAGAGTTAAGCATCAGATCTATTTACTTCTCTTTCTGTGCTCACTTCCAACATGATCTCATTCAGTCCCATGGTTCTAAATTCCATCTATGTACTGATGACTTTCAATTTTACATCTCTAGTTTTAACTCTTTTTTTTATTACTTTTTAAATTAACAGATAATGTATTATTATCCCGAGGGGTACAGGTCTGTGAACCATCAGGCTTACACATTTCACAGCACTCACCATAGCATATACCCTCCCCCTGTCCATAACCCAGCCATCCTATCCCTACCCCCGCAGTAACCCTCAGTTTGTTTCATGAGATTAAGAATCTCTTATGGTTTGTCTCCCTCCTGATCCCATCTTGTTTCATTTTTTCCCTCCCTACCCACCACGACTTGAACTTCAATATCATATATCCAACAGCCTAGTCAACAATTTCTTTGTATGTCAAATAAGTATCCCAAATTTAACATGTCCAGAATGATTCTTACCCATGTCCCAGCTACAAAACCCACTGCACTCTCGGACTACCTAATCTCCATAAATGGCAGCACCAGTTGGCCATTCATTCTGACCAACTTTCTTTGAGTCAGCCTTGATACTCTCTTTTCCTCATACTATATCCAATTCATCAGCTACTACCTTCAAGGTCAATTCACACTGCAACCACTTCTCACCATCTGCTACCTCCGCAGCCAAGCCACTACTATTTGTCCTATAGATTATTATTATAAGAGCCTTCTAACTTTCCCTCCTATAATCTATTCCCCAATGAGTAGCCAGTATTGGCCATGTTTGTCATTCATGTCATTCCTTTGCTCAAAACCCTCCAAAGACTTAGAATAAAATCTGAAGTTCTTCAGTATGGGGGTTCCTCAAAAAGTTACAAATAGAGCTACCCTACAATCCAGCAATTGCTCTACTAGGTACTTACCCAAAGGACACAAAAATACATATTCAAAGGGGTACATGCACCCCAATGTTTACAGCAGCATTACCAACAAAAGCTAATATGGAGAGAGCCCAAATGTCCATTGACTGGTTTACTTCATCCCCTGGTCTGTGAGCTTCAAGAGAACAAGACTAAATCTATTAATGATTTGTTAAGAAACTACTATGTCCCTGGCCCTATACTGATTTATCAACAATTTGCTAAGAAACAACTATGTTCCTGGTGCTGTACTGATCTCTGGGACTCAAACTTAAGTAGAAAAATAGACAACGCCCTCTTGGAACTCACAATTCACTGAAGGAGAGACAAACAAAAATCAAACGGCAATAATACAAAAGTCCAACAGTGCAGGCAAGATACATACCACTCATAACTTGCAAGTTTATATATTAGCATATGAAAAATAATTTTTCATGGGAAAAAAAATAACGAGCAGCACAAGTGCATACTAAGCAGGGAATAAGTGGTCACAGAGAGCTTTCTTGGGGAATTCCTGGCTACATTGGTACATGTCTCCTTCCCAACTCATGGGAGTACATTTGTGCTTCTTCCCTTAGCGTCACCTTATATATCATATATCCATTTGTTCATCTGCTCATTGTTTACCTCAGTGGTATTCCATGGGCCAGTGCCTATTTGGCTCAGACTCACTTCTCACACATACCATACATGGTCCATGCCCAGAGAGAAATCTTCTGTTTCCCATCTTGTTCTGGCAGAGGAGGAGATCTCCTGTTAAGTGGCAGAAGCTATACACAGGAAGTGGGAAGACAAACCACTGCTGAGATCCAGAAGCCTACAAATATTTGACAATGCCAAACTGTAGCCAGGAAACCTTTGTTTACTTCGTCTTCTCTGGACCACATTTAAAAAAAAAAAAAAATATATATATATATATATATATATATATATCACAGTTCCTCCTAGCACTGTCTCATGAAACAGGGTATCTCTCATTTCACTGAAAATAAAGTCACCTCACTCTCTCCATCACATACCTAGAAATAGGTGAAGGTAGACAGCACAGCTTCTCATCATCCCCATCTCCCCAAGACACAACACACATGTGGTACAGTGCCATACATCCTGAGACCCCTCAACAATCGAATATTTTAAAACTTGTTTAGATCGGGGCACCTGGGTGTCTCAGTGGTTTAAAGCCTCTGTCTTCGGCTCAGGTCATGATCTCAGGGTCCTGGGATGGAGCCCCGCATTGGGCTTTCTGTTCAGTGAGGAGCCTACTTCCCCACCCCCCTCTGCCCCCGCTCTGCCTGCCTCTCTGCCTACTTGTGATCTCTATAAAATAAATGGATAAAATCTTAAAAAAAAAAAAAACTTGTTTAGATCCATTAGATCCATTTAGATCCATTAGATCATTTCTAAAAAATGATTTTGAGATAATAATAATAATAATAAGAGATGGAAACCAGGATTTATTGATCAAGCCCTGTTGTATAGCTTTTTGATTATTTAATCTTCACAGTGGTCCAGGGAGGGAGGTGGGGTATGCACATTTTGCAAATGAGGAACTAGGCTAAGAGAAGCTAGGTGGAGAGATCAGGTTTCAAATCATGTTGGTTTTATTCCAGAGCTATGGACTTAAGTGGGGCCCTGGGCGGGGGGGGGGGGGGGGGGGGGGGGGGGAGGGAGAGGAAAATATGAAAATAATAAGGACCATTAGAATTTCTACAACTGCATTGTAATTGGCTACATGTTCTTAGTTTCAAAATATGTAATAACAGAGACATCCCAAAGGAAGAGATGGAAAAGAGGAGAGGGAGAGGAAGAGAAAGCTAATTTTCCTAACATCTATGATATCAGAAAAAGAGAGAGCACCCAGTTTCTCAAAGGTAAAATTTCTCATGTGAAATATTAAATATAAGATAAATAAGCTGAAGAAAAATGTGGCTGTCAAAAAATTTATCCATTTATTCAACACTATTGAGGCCTGTCATCAGGCCAGACACTGAAGTTTTCAGGACACAAAATATATGTTTATAAAAAATAAAAAATTAATAATAAAAAAAAATCCCAATGGGATGCAGATGCATGTCAAGACTGGAAGAAAAAAAAAAAAAAAAAACAAGAGTTCCTGGTCTCACAGAGCTTAGAGTTCTAAAACAACACAGTATTTTTCTCAATAACATTAATGGTGTTTCCAGACAACAGTTCTCGAAATCAAAATATTCACGTCACCTTAACACTAGGCTTCCGTCAGATCTCCTGGTGAGTTCCTACGTTAACACAGCCCAAGGACATAGCATTTTGGAGGAGCTAATTTGACCCAAAGATAAAATATAGAGCAGTGGATAGAAAACATGTCCCTTTACCCTGTTTTCCATAGATCCTCCATTTCACAGCCTGGCTTAATCGAGGTCATTCACAAAGACCCATGAACAGGGTTTTCTGTGTTGCTGATGGAAGTAAGATCCACTTGGTTTTGGTTGCCAAATTTGTGGCTAATAGAACTCTTGCCAAGCTCTGAAAGTTGAGAATCCAAACCAATTTCATTCATATTCATACCAAATTCATACTAAGATTCTTCTTTTCTCCTTTGCTGCTTTAGTTCTCTCTCATTGTTAACCCCTTCCCCCCACCAAAACACAACAGGATAAAAAGTATTTTATAGTACTACACAAGAAATGGACTTCTGATTGGATTAGGACATTGTGGTCACTGCCTCCTTCATTTTAGGGGGATTCGTTCCATCTACTATTCCATACCTCAGTTTACTATTAACTATAATCAGTCATTCACTGAACAGTAAATGAGTACTTACAGTATGCTAGGCACTATACTAGTGCTAGAGATGTCCTTAGGAAGCTTACAACCTAATGGAAGAACTGGGAAGGCATCTAATTAAAATATGATAAGCAATTCTCTGTAACAGAAAAGGAACTAAGCTATGGAGCCCAAAGAGAGAATGTAGTGATGACTGTTACATAAAATACTGTACAATGATCTTATTGTCACAATAAAAAGTTGAAAAAAACAGACTTACAAAATCTTACATTTTCAACAAAGCCAAGCATTTTTACTTTCTTGTTCCCTTCTTGCCTTTGTCTAATGTTCAGACTTCCTGAAGATGTACATAATTTTTTATTATTTTTACTTATTATATATTGAGAATGTCTACATATTGCTCTGTATAATCATCACATAATAGCCTTCTAAATCAATTTATTATCATTTTCCTATCAATTTCTCCATTGTTGAATACTTAGATTAGATCTAAACTCTCCAGTATAAATGACACTAACCTTTCACTGTATGTGTTTGGACTAAGTTATTAATCTACTTGGATCTCAATTTTCTCAATTATCCCTTATTTCTATATAAAAAGTAGTATATGATTTATGTTGTAAAATATTTACTTTTCTTTATATATTTTTCCTCTCTTTTCTTTTTGATGTTTCTTTTGGTATTTAAGAGGTTTTCAATTTTTGTTCTTGTAGCCTCCATTATATAATGAATGCCCTTTTCATCTTTTTCCTTCCCTATGCTTCTACTATTTGGTGTTTTGCCTTTCAACATATCCTCTGACTCTCAAGATTACCTATTTGTCAATTATCAAGACTTTATTCTTTAATTTTGTCTTTTTTTTTCTCTTCTCCCATGTTTTAGTTATGCTGCTTCTTCTTTGTAAAAATGTATAAAATTTACATAATAGTCTCCTACATCTTTTGGCTTTAGATTTTGCTCTATATTTTTTAAATCTGAAATCTACACTTAGATATATTTAATGCTTGCCAATGTGCCAAACTTACCCAAGTCATAGCTTGCTTGAATGAAGTTCATCTTCTATTAAGATTTCTCAGAAAGTACTCATAAATGCACTATATCCTAAGTTGTCACATATTTAAAACTGTTTTCCCTTACACTCTACATTAACTAACTAGAATTTAAATAAAAATTTGGAGAGAAAAAAATAAAGATAGAAAAAGAAAAAAAAACCTGTTTTCCTTTAGCCTTGATTTTTAAGTACAAGTTGGCTTGATATAAAATCCTTCACTAACGTTTATTTCTTAAGTCCCTTGAAAATAGTGTTTCACTATTGTCTTTCTGTGTATTTTGCAGTTGAGAATTCTAAGTCTTGAATTTTTCCTTTTTCAAGTGACTTTGCCTTTTTGCCTGGAGACCTATATTTTAAAATGCTCTGTTAAAGACTTTGAGCCAAAGTTAACTATTCTGGGTCAATTTTCCCAAATATGTAATCAGTCTTTTCAATATATAGGTTTAGGTCTTTTTTCCTAGAAAGTTTTCTTTGATTATAATTTCAAATATTTGTTTGGTTCCACTGTCTTGTTTTAATTCTTCAGAAACTCCAATTATAGAAATTTTGGTTTTTCTTTGCCTATCTTCTAGATCTATTACTCCTTCTTTCAACAATTTAACCTTCTACTATTTTGCTATGGTTTTTTTGGCTATTTTCTTTCCATTTCCCTCCTCCTCTTCCTGTATTTTCAGTTGACTCTATTCTCCTTAAGCACCTTGCATTTCATTTTCTTTTCTGAGAAGATTTTGTCTCTTCTTCCAAATGTTTTTTGAGTTTATTCAATACAAATTTCCTCTCTTCTTCGATACTCTGTCCATTTCAATTCTGAGTTTTTGAATTTTTGATTTGCAGAAGATTTTCCTATCTACTTGCTTAAGGATATTCAATTCATGCTGGGGTAGTGTGTTATATAGCTTTCCTATGCTTCATGTTTGGTTATGGGGAAGAATTTTCTTTTCTGGTTTTCTTCTCATCTATTAGATTCCATTTTCTACTCATTTTTCAATGTCTTATATTTTCCTGACCTGCAATAACCAGTGTATGTCAGCAGAAGTAATGGGTTTAGATGGCTCATCAAATTTCCTAGCTCAAGAGTATCTCTTCTATGACTAGAGTGAAGTCGGTTTCTTTAACGATGGTCCCTTAATCAAAGCTTACTTTTATTTGGATGGGGATAAGAGCTGATGTGTCTTCTGCTTTTATGATTATCTTTTATTTCTGTAGTAACCTTTATATGCACAGCTTGCTTTCTTCTTTCCATCCACTACCAAGTCTCCAAAAATCATCTCCTCCCTCCAAATCCTCTCTACCTTCCCAAAATCAGTGGCTTCTCAAATTGCTGCTCTTGGTCCCATGTACTTAAAATTCTCTAATTTTTGTTTGTTTTATTCTCTAGTAACCCGTGCTGCAATGCATAGGTCTCAGACCAATTCTCAGTATTTTCTCACTTAGGGTAGCTCTTCTCCTTTACAAAGATGATTTCATCTGATTCTACCATTGTTAGGATCCCCTCATCCCAACTATTCATTCTTTTTGATGAAGTCTCTACCTATCTCTTCTCTGGCATAT
This sequence comes from Mustela nigripes, assembly GCF_022355385.1. Lineage (NCBI taxonomy): Eukaryota > Metazoa > Chordata > Mammalia > Carnivora > Mustelidae > Mustela > Mustela nigripes. Next base: position 25,832,885 of record NC_081565.1, read on the forward strand.
GCTTCAGAGTGTCCTTGGGCATTGTAACATTGATTGATTTCCTTATTAGTTTCCCACTGCTGCTGTGTTCTATAACACTGAAACTTGGTGGCTTAAAACAATATATATTTATCATCTTATAGTTCTAGAGGTCAAAAGTCCAAAGTGGGTCACAGTAGGCTAAATTCAAGGTACTGGCAGAACTGAGTTCCTTCTGGAGGCTGTAGGAGAGATTATATTTTCCTGCTTATTCCAGATTCTAGAGGACATCCCCATCCTTGACTCATGGTCACACTCCTCCATTTTCAAAGCCAGCAAGGTCCTCCTGAGACCTTTTCATACTGCCATTTATCTGGTTCTTTTCTTCTTCCTTCCTTCCTCCACTTATAAGGACCCTTGTGATAACCTTGAGCCCATCTGGATAATCCAGGATAGTCTTCCCCTCTCAAAATCATCTGATTAGTCACCTTTATTTTATCTACAACTTTAATTTCCCTTTGCCATTTAAGCTAACATATCAAAAGTTTTTCTGAAAAAGTGCTCCATATCACTCAGCATCAGGGAAATACAAATCAAAACCACAATGAGATATCACCTCACACCAGTCAGAATGGCTAAAATCAACAAGTCAGGAAATGACAGATGCTGGCGAGGATGCGGAGAAAGGGGAACCCTCCTACACTGTTGGTGGGAATGCAAGCTGGTGCAACCACTCTGGAAAACAGCATGGAGGTTCCTCAAAATGTTGAAAATAGAACTGCCCTATGACCCAGCAATTGCTCTACTGGGTATTTACCCTAAAGATACAAACGTAGTGATCCAAAGGGGCACATGCACCCAAATGTTTATAGCATCAATGTCCACAATAGCCAAACTATGGAAAGAACCTAGATGTCCATCAACAGATGAATGGATCAAGAAGATGTGGTATATATACACAATGGAATACTATGCAGCCATCAAAAGAAATGAAATCTTGCCATTTGTGACAACATGGATGGAACTAAAGCGTATCATGCTTAGCGAAATAAGTCAAGCAGAGAAAGACAACTATCATATGATCTCCCTGATATGAGGAAGTGGTGATGCAACATGGGGGCTTAAGTGGGTAGAAGAAGAATCAATGAAACAAGATGGAATTGGGAGGGAGACAAACCATAAGTGACTCTTAATCTCACAAAACAAACTGAGGGTTGCTGGGGGGAGGGGGGTTGGGAGAAGGGGGTGGGATTATGGACATTGGGGAGGGTGTGTGCTTTGGTGAGTGCTGTGAAGTGTGTAAACCTGGTGATTCACAGACCTGTACCCCTGGGGATAAAAATATATGTTTATAAAAAATAAAAAATTTTAAAAAAAAGTTTTTGGGGATTAGGATGTGGATATCTTGGGGGAGTGGATCATTATTCTGCCTACTACACTCTACTTGAACAGAAATGGAGTCTATACTATTTTATGCCTTCCGTGCTATACGTACGGATTATGGGTGGTTTTATATGTCCTCCTTATTGATATTTATGGTTTTCAGAGGGGATATGGAAAGAGTTGGCTTTAAACAATTGCCATTACCCCAGTAGAAAATGAATTTCATCCACTTATCATTTCAAAGACCAGAATATTGTTTCATATCTTCCTCCCTTTGTTCATAATATACTTACTGATCAAAATGTCCTTTATTCTTTTTTTTGTCCTTTATTCTTTATAAAATCCTCGCTCAGATGGTATCTCTCCCATACATCCTAGCCAGAATCAATCATTTTTACTTTTAGGATTGTTTAAGATTTCCCATTTAATCTATCATTGCATTTTCCATGTTGCTACAACTATCCCTTTATGTATCCTACTAGACCAGGGGACCTTTGAGAGTAAAAGATTACTTCTTATTCACTATTATTTACCTACTGCTTCGCATTGTATCTGGCATGTATGCTGCTATATTATTATCTATATGAATGATATCAATTTAAGAGGTAGTATTTATACGGAGCACTTAATATATTATTATTAATACACACTAAAATTCAATGGCATAGGTCTTATTATCCTTATTTTGTAGAGGAAAAGACTGAGACTGAAATTATGTCCAAAGTCGGAGTCAACAAATTGTGTTATAAACTTTTATCTTAATTCAAGACTATTTAACTAAATACAAATCTTAAGCTATTTTAACTTCTTCCCAGTATGTTCTCAGAGAGACAAAAGAAAAGTAGAGCATTCTTGAAAGTTAGCAAAAAAAGATTCCAGAATTCTATTGTTCTTTCTTCCTTAATGTTCCAATAAAATCACATTGTTTCCCTAGAAGCCAAGAACCTCTGCTAAGTAGAAAAATATAAAACTCAACTAGAGCATAATCTAAGTAATCTTGGCATTTAACATTTTACTTTAAGTAAAAGGAAACCTTGAGCATTTTCCCAAGAAAAAAGACCAGATGAACGAAAGAAGCTGTGGAGACTCTATGGAGATAAGCCAGGGGCTCATGGAGACTTTCAGAAAAAGTGGCCCTCCTATTTCAGGAAGCTAAAATGTCCTGAATAGTCACCAAAGTCCTCAGAACAGGCAAAAGAAGGCATATAATGCATTATTTTCTAAAGAGCTCACAATCCTAGCCTTGGCTCAAAAAGACCAAAATTAAAATACACAGTTGCTGAGTGAAAACTCGTTTATAGGTACAGACTACCAGAAATCCACAGATTACACTGTTAAGATGGGAAGACAAATATAACAGGTAGAGTAAACAGCAAAATGAGAACAATGCTGTGAAGGGGACTTGGATGCTAATTTTGCAGATGCAAGTATGTACTTCATATCTCCAGATGATATTAAATTGGGGGGAAGTCAGGGCAAAGCAAAATTATGAACCTAAAATAAATGACCCTTCAGTTCTGCTTCTAAATATTTCCCTGAGAATATGTTGCATTTCTTAAAGGAAGCAATAGCTTTACAGGCCTGGAAAATAGTCTTAAGGCAGGTCTGAGGAAAAGAAGATACAGTCTTTCATGATGGCCATTGATCCCTATGAGTTAATGTTGACTTCTAGTATAAGGGATGCAAACATAAGTAAAATAAACTTAGTAAAATAAATACTTAGTATTTATATTTTTATATATAAATATATGTGACAGATATATATATATATTAGTAAAATAAAATAAATCTAAAGTAAAATAAACCAGGAAGGAATTAAAATCCAGAAGTCAGTCCCACCAAACACCAAGAGGACTGAGAAGTGTCGACTAATGTTACACAAGAGGAAAGCTCTCATAATGCTGTTATTAGGTATGATCAGATGAGTCAGAATGATCTGAGACAGATGCGCTCCAAACGCAACTTTGCCTCTATTATTACATGACTTCGTGGCTTTGAGGAAGGACTAAATCAAGCCAAAATGGCAGAGTTAATGTATATGGGCATGTAGACTATGAAGGACTCTACAGTTCTAACGTGTATGACAGGACTAATGACTTCAAAGGGCCATTCCCATTAAAATACAATGATGTGATATCTACCATTTAAAATAACAAAGATAAAACCAAATTAAAACAAAACGGACTAAAGGAGAAAAAGAAAAAAAGAACCTATGTTGGTCTCACAGTTCTTCCAGTCACAGCCACATTATTCTAAGGACTGGCTGTTCTATTTCCCTACCTTCTGTTCTCTAATGAAAATATTCCAATCAAGCTCTCATCCCCACCACTCCAAACAAACTGTCCTATAAAGGACCACCAATGTTTTCCACCTTGATGAGGACAAGGGATAACTTTTACACTCAAGCATGCTTGACTTCTCAGTAGCATTTGGTGGAGTTAATTTCTTTCTCCCTTGTGAAATACTTGTCTCTCTTGTTTCTGGAACAACACGCATCCTGTTTTTTAGTATATTAATGGTGAATATTCAACTCTGTTCTTCATCTGCAACAAGGTTAATAGTTCTCAAGGAAGTTGTATGGAAGTTCTTTCTCTCTTGATCATACAACTGATGTATGATCTGTTGTATGATGTTTTATGATGGGGGGGTTGGAGGAGGAAAGTAGGGAGGAGGGAGGAGAGAGAGAAAGAGAGACAAAAGAAAAGAAAAAAAAGGAAAAGAAAAAGAACACATCAATTTTATTTAATCCAAGGCAAGATGGCAATGAAGTAGGAGACCCTGTTTCAACTGGTCACCTAAATGGAGCTAAATATCTACGAGAACACTCTGAACACCAGGCTAGAGAGAAAATTGCTTGTTTACTTAATGTGATTATAGAGACTAACTTACAAAGCCTCCGGAGAGACAGTGAAAAATCATCTAGCTTCCCCTCATTTCCCACAAACTCCCAAACTAGTGTTCAAAATGTTCTACATCCTCCCTTCCAAGGGACTGACATCCTCTACTGCCCACTCCCAGTGACAGGGAACCCACTCTCCCACCCCACCTCTGGTCAGCTATGATGTCTAGAATTGTCTTCCTTAAATTTAGCTACAATCTGTACTCCAGAACTTTTCATATATTATCCCAAGCTCTAATGCCTGACACCACAATCAGTCTGATCCCTCCCTGTGGGCCAACTGTTTGGAGGACTGGAGAATCAACTTCATTTTCTCAGGGAAAGGCTCCTCTAAGCAGATACTTTATAAGACAAGTGGTGATAAGTCACATGAAAAAGAAAGATACCTTGTAAGAAGCAAAGGGAATAGTACATGCTTCTTCCCAGAAACAAGAAAGAGCATGGCAATTTCCAAGGACTGAAAGATGTTTCGTGTTGCAAGAGTACTGTTTCTGTAGGATTTTAGGGAAGAAAGGGGAGGACAAGGAATAAGGCTAAAGAGATAGAATTGTAAAGGTGCTTATAGCTACTTCTAAGAATTTTGAATTTTACTCTGTGAATGCTAACTAACATAGACCTGTTTCAAGCTGAGGACAAACTTGATACACATTTTAGGAAGACCACCTTCACTGTGGTGTGGAAAATGGATTAGATATGGGTACGATATAAGACAATTAGGGGAGACCTTTTAGAAAACTCCTGTGGTAATTTGGGTTCAAGATGATCATGGCCTGGACAAGGAAAGCAGCAATAAGAGAGATCAAAGTTGACAGAAATCAAGATACTTAGGAACTAGAATTGACACAACTTTTACTCTCTGTGAGAGTGACGCTCTTATACAGAAATTCTCTCAGAACCTTGGTATATGTTCTGTTGGATCAAAAGCCTGACATTCACTCTTCAAGACTAGTGCTTCCGTATTATTTCCCCACCTCCCTTCAGCTTCGGTTCCCCTGACTACTGTTTGCTCATTCTATCCCAATCAGTCCAGATGCATTCTCCTTGACAAAGGAAAACCAACTCAGGAAGTGAAGACTTTGCACTCTGCTCTGTTAGGGTAGCATGTCCCTAACAGTATATTTGCATAACTGACAACCAGCCAAAGTAAAGACTCTGTGTAGGAGGGTGATGGTTGTCACAAAAATGAAGAACACAAAAAGCACAAAAGTATTTGTTTTCTCTTATATTTCAAACAATGCTTCAGCATACAGATAAAAGATTACCAGATGTTATGTAAATTTAACTGTATTTAGGCTCCCTTCATCTTCGTCCTAGGAGGCAGGAAAGGGAGACGGATGACACAAACCTGGATGTGAATCTCAACTCTATTCTCTTAAAAGCCATGTGACCTTGGAAAACTCAAGTAACTTCTTTGGCCCTCAGGTTTTCTTCTGTGAAAAACGGGGTGAGTAATAACCCAGCTCACTATAATTAAGATAGCTAATGAAGGTAAAATGCTTAGCATAGTGCCTGCTGCCCAACAGTCCTCAGTAAACAGTGGGAATGGTGGATACTGTTGCTGATAATTGCAAGGTTAAGTTGCTTTCAAAACCCCATTATACTCACTACCAAAAGAATAAGATTCTGCCAAGTCAAGACCTTCTTAATTTTCCTGCAGTCAACTCTAGGGGGCCTGAGAAGCTGTTTTCTTCTCTCTCTGAAAGTGGCCTAGCACTTCCACAGGTATGATTGGTCTTGAGGAGAAGTGAGCCTCAACCAGTCGTTGTCCCCTCAGATATGTTCCAGATTGTCTCACGGTATCACCATGATCTGGGTTACTCCCCGCCTAATTGGACTGAGTCCTACTAGTACCTTGGCTATCATATTCATCACCTTTTTTTTTAGACAACTACCTTCCCTGACCAGTTACAACATCCTTCTGCTCCCTTTCAAAAATCCCCCACCTCTCCCTTCCTTAGGGACCCATAATCCAATTCATCTTGTGAAGTTCCAATTTCATAGCCTCTTCCCTAGAAGAAGAAACTAGCTGTGCAGCTAGAATCCAGAGGTACTTATGATGTAAGGGACAGAGAACATAAAGCTTCAGTAAATGATGCTGTTAGGAATTAGCCTAACTTCGTTCTAACTCCACTCTCTTGGAGGAGACAGATACAGAATTATGCAGATGTTCAATTCCAGTTATTAACTCTAAGACCTCCCTGAACTTGTTTGCTCATTTGAAAAATGAGTAACAAGAGTACTTATTAATTCAAGGGTTCATTGTGAGATTAATAAGGTAAGACATTAAGGGCTTAGTAGACCTATCACATAATATGCACTTAACTAAAGCAAGCTTCTCCTATTGTTCTGAGGTTATGATTATTATTCCTAGAGTCACTGTCCAGGAGGTTAGTGTCCAGTCCTCTTCATCGCCTATAATTCACAACTCTTTTTTTAATCTCCATAAGTTAAACATGATCTGACCTCTCCAAGGAAAGCTCTGTTGGCTTTGTCTTAAAGTACCCTGTACAACCATCTCTGTAAAATCTCAAAGCAAAGACATCTTTGCATACTAAACCAAAAACCACGGCAGTGACTACAACGTGTGCATGTTAGAGTTGACAAGGTACTGTCAACTGTTCAATCTCCTTGGAACCTTACCCCCACTCTGAGTAATAACAGAACTAGGGTTACCATGCCGACTGAGAAAGCCAGCCAAGAGAGTTTAGGTGACCTGTTCAAGGTCACACAGCCAGAAAAAGACAGAACCAGAACTGGAATGAAGGTCTTATAATTTTTAGTAATGCCTCTTAACTCCTAAGTCTAAAGTTCTCTACTCGAATTGACCAACTGTTTGGCTCAGGGGTTCTGGGTCTGATGGCCTCATAGAAAGTACATAGAAAGGCCAACAGCCTGTATGCTGACAGTGCTTGACCTCTGGTCACACTGACAAACCAGACCAAAGAGAAAAGAAAGGGAAAGGAACAAGGAATTTCAGAACTCAGAACTCAGAACTCCAAAGACCTCAGCATGCCAACTTCTCATTCTAAATAAGAAAACCATCCCTCCCCTGAGGACACATTGAATTCACAGCAAAGTCAAGACCAAAATACAAAGGAGAAAATTAATTTAGGAGGTAATTTGAAAAAAAAAAATGTATGGACTCATCACTTTTAGGTTTCATTACCATCATTAATTCAACTAAAATTCACTGAGCACCTACCATGTGCAAAAATCAATACTAATTCTGGGACTCAAAAAAAGAAAAGATACATCTTATCTTGAGAACAATTCAAATATAGTCTCTCCCTTTCTCTCTCTCTCACACATGCACTCATTTAGAAGAAATATTAATTAACTGATATGAGCAAAGCAATATAATTTACATATAAATACTTTACATCTTAATTAATTCTGTGAGGGTAGGTACTGTTATTATCCCTATTTTATATATGAAGAAACTGGGATTCAAAGAGCCTAAGAAATATTCCCAAGGTCTAAGTGATATAGGTAGGATTTGAAGGCAATCAAATTCTGATAGCCATCCTCTAGTCTATTCCAGTTGAAGAGACAAACTCCTAAACAAAGAAGTTCCCCCCAAATATTTCAAAGGGATGATAGGTCCCTTTCACCTGGGCAGTGAGAGACCTTAGGCCTGAGGATGGAGCCCACAGCACCTGAGAATGGTGTTCTTCTAGGTTACAGACTTAGTAGAAGGTAAGAAAGAAATTCATGAGGAGAGCTGCTGGAATTCTATGTCCACTGTGCATGCAGTATCAACTCTCTTCTCTGAATTTTTCAAAGAACCACTTCTTAATGAATCTGCAGCAGCCCCAGCCAGGGTGACTGCAGACAGCGCATTAAAGAAAGAAAAGCAGGAGTGAGAGGGAGGGGGTTGAGGCAGCATGGAGAGACACTTTAGTTTCATTGCTATTGAATCTGTTCTTTATCTTTCAAAGCTGGAACAAGCAATCCAATCCATACAGCCTTTTCCCCCCTTCAATAAATTGCATTTAAAAAAAATCAACTGGTGCAGGATTTATTGATCTGAATTGACAGTGAACTGCACAAATTCATACAAAAGAGTTTTCTCATTATAGAGTCATTTAAAGGACTTGTTAGTTCAGAGCATTCATCGTAAAGTTCACCAGCAGTATTAAAAAAAAAAAGCCAAAAAAATGTATAAAATTGAACCTGAACTGTGTTTTTATTTCTATCAATTGGACTTTTTTCAGCATATTCTTTCAGCCATGTTCTCTTCAATTTGGTAGACAAAACCAGAAAGCACAACTTTGACCATTTTTTTTCCAAGAGCAGTAATAGAAAACCTGGGGTTTTAGCCAGTCAAAACTTGAAACCAAGGGTTGGAACTGAACAAAAGCTGATTCTATGAAAAAGTGTGGTTTTGTCTGCAGGTCCTCCTCTATGTGGAAATGAAGTGGTCTGTCACTGAGGGTGGTTTGTTGGATTTCTCAGTCTTCATGTGGAATGTCAACTCTACCATCTGCTCTTGTGGCTTCCCAAACATAAAGAAAGCTGTCTTCAACCAAATATACCAAGCCTTATCAGATAGTATCAGTTTCAATGGTCAGAGTTTGGACCCTAACAGAAGCCTCTAAGTATGTAAAGAAGATACTCATACTACAAAACCATTCCTTAGACATCTTACTTTTCCATATGGTCAAGAAATGAGTAGAGGCTCCACAATCAAACAAACACCAATTTGTCCTGAGTGTCCTCCAATGACATGAAAGGATCACAGGCAGGAATATCCATTCTATTTCTTGCTATATTTGTCAGAGGAAGAGTCAAAGGCACAGGCTCTAAAGTCAGGCTGCCTGGGTGTCAGTGCTCCTCTACCACCTACTAGTTGTTTGTCCTTGATAAGTTATTTAATCTCTTAGGTTTCATTTTCTCCATCTGCAAACTGGGATTAATTAGAGCATTCACTACATAGGGTAAGAATTAAATGAGATGTATATATGATCCTAGTTTAATAAATGCAAGTTATTGGATTTAATTGTGCTTATAAAAAGTCTTATGTAAGACATTATATATTTAATCATTTGATGTCTCTGATATTAGATCTTCCATGAAATTTGTTCTTAAGAATTTAATGTAAAGAAAACAGAGTACCTACCAAGAGTCATTAGCTTTGTCACATTGAAGAGCTCTGTAATCTAACCTGGTTCCCACTTTGTCTTTGTGAAAAGAAAACTCAAATCTAAATGTGATGACAGCTTGTATTTGATTGACCATGACTAATGTATTTATTTCACCTTCTTAATACTGGGATTTTGATACCCTGCTGCAGAATGCTTCAAGGTCATTTTTAGAAGTCTTCCTGACTATCAGTTTCTTAGTAGCAAGGTGCCTGCCATTCCCATTTATATACAGCATATCTAAGCATACAGCACAAAGTAGGTATTCATAAATATCTGTTGGTTTGCATGTTTGAGAAAATTTAAGAAAATAAAAGACACCCAAAAGATAGAGCTTTGATTAGCATCAACATTGCCCAAGGCACAATGAAAGTAATTTGTGCCTTCCTTAAAACTTTCTTGTTTACTACAATTAAAAACATGTTTTTACTGTGTAATGAGTTCAAGTAATAAGTTACTTAAGGGTCTTCATTTTATTCATCTTTCTTTCTCAGATCTAGCCTGATGGTTAGCACATTTGTGGTAAAGGTAATGAATATACTTATAAAATTTTAAAAAATGACTATGAGTAATGGATGATCAGTAAGGTCCCCAGAACGAAATAAAACTCACACTTCACATCAAGCACATCCCATTATAATGACTCAATGGCGGCAGTTAGAATGAGTTCAAGCCATTCTTAGTTAATCTAAGAGAAAGATAAAAAGGAGGATAATAGGAAAAAGGGAGCAGGAAGCCATCTCCAACCACATTTATTTAGTCAATAAATATTTCTTAAGCACCTTCAATAAGCCAAGCATTGTTCTAAACACAACATCACAAGAGTGAATGAGTCAAAGGATCTTCTTACAGAGCTTACATCCCAGTGGAGACAAAATAAACAAGGAAACAGCAGAATAAATAAGATAAGCTTAGATAATAAATCCTATGAGGAAAATGAAGCCGGATAACAGGATAGAGAATAACTGGATATGTAAAGGTGAGTAATTTTAGATAGGATGTCTAAAAAGTCTCCTTCTGGCCTCTATTAAGCACTTCTTTATTATAATATCTTTACAGCGTTGGGTTATGATGATGTTGCTCACATTTATCTCCCAAATGCTCCAGCTGAAAAATGACGTATCACAGTCTCAAGCACAAAACATGGTGTTTAGTACCTATTAGGCCCTTAAGAATTTTTTGCTGGATTAAAACTTTTTGAAGGAAACAATCTATTTGGAGGATACCAAAGAAGGCAAAAAAAATTTTTTTTTGATGGGAAGGAAAGGGGGGTTGAAGTCAGTAAAAGCTTCAGAAGCAAGGTAAGGAAAAGCACAAAAACAGGAAAGCACATGCCAGATTTGGGAAACAACTGTAGTTCAGGGTAGCACGGTGGGGGAAGTAACTGGAAGGTTCACGGGTAGAGGCTGGTGTTGTAAGATTGTGAAAAGACATGACTACCACACTTGGACTTTCTCCCACAAGCAACGCGGGAGCCATCAATGATTTAACAACAAAAAAGCCACACTACAAGTTCTGGAAGGTGGAAAAATCACTCTGGCAGCTGAGAAAGAGATCAAAGGGGAAGAGACAATAAAAGGGGAATCAAGACAAAAGCAGCTACAATGACATAGCTGAGAAAAGACTGAGGGCTGAGCTAAGCTGTGGCAGTGTCCATGGAGGGACCCAATGTAGATTCAGGAGATATTAAAGAAATAGAATCAACAGGACTTGGAAATCAGTTGTACCTGAAACCAACTGCATCTAGCCCAGAAGGAACTGGAAAGAGTGGCTCAGCCATTGCCAGCTCAGAGACCTTCATTTTCTCGTGGTCTATCCATGAGAGGTTGAGATACATAAAATGTGTAATGAAAACAGATACCTTAAGCAAGTGGCAATTCTGTCTACAAATATGGAATCATTTTCCTTTCACTCCGTAGAAGAGTCTGAACCAAGAAGTATCCAAAACACTTTTGGGGTCAGCAACCAGCATGGACTTCCGCTCTCAGTGGGCCAGTTTGACTGGAGTCCTTCCATCCAAAGTTGTCTGCCATTGAACTGTGCGGGCTAACTCTCATTGTCACAAGGAGACTTTGTCCGCACAGCAGGGGCTGGCAACTTAATATTTTGCATAAAAATTCATGAGTTGCAGTATCCATTTCAGCTATGTTATAAAGTAGTAAAAGGAAGAAAGAGGGAGGAAAAGAAAAGTTCAGCCCTGCACTCAGATAGGGTTCATTTTGAGTGATGATTGCAAGCCATCCTTGGAAATTACAGATGCTACTTGGTTCACTATTATTTTGCAGCATCTCCAGTAATCTTCCATGATCATTTATAACAGCATGTCTGATGACTTTCAAAACGTAACGGGAAAGGGTACTTCTGTGAAGCATGTCTACTCAAAGGAAAAATCAATCTTGGCTGCTGAGGGAGTGAACTTTGTACCACCACGATTAGACAGTTAGAGATTTCAACATATAAAAATAGGAATGGCAGGGGTCCAGTCCTCCGACGTATATGTGTGTATGATGTGTGTTCCAGTTGCTTGAACAGTTTATGATTTCTCCTTTCATCCAAACAAAACACAACATGTGTCAAGAATCCAAATTGGCACACTCCAATAGAAAATATTCATGAACTCCATAATAATAACTACTAATGTTTATATAATGCCTTTACAGCTTGCTAAGTAGTTGTCACACACCTGAGCTGCTAATCATCAAAAATACCTCACACTTTCCAACCTTCTTTACTTCTCTGACAACCATTCCTAATACCTGGAATGTTCTCCCAAAACATCTGTGCTCCTGCGTTTCAAGGGTAAGCTTAGAATTTCCCTCCCTGTAGTACACTCTCTGGTTATTTTAACCCTTACAATGTGAATAATATTTCATAATGTATAAAGATCTCTGACAGGCAGTGTAGTATAGAAAGTCAGCAACATTTGGCACCAGAAGACTTAGGTTCAAGTACTGGTTTTACAATTTATTAGCTGTACCACCTATGATGATCTTTCAACCACAAAACAGGAGTCAAATTGTTATCTACTTCATGTGATTTTTTCAGGTAGAACAAAAGAGATGTTATATAGAACCCTGCTTTGTAATCCTAACTGATTATATAAACATTAAGTGTTAATATCCTACTATATTTATCTCAGAGGGCTACTATAAGGGCTAATTGATGTAAACACTGAACCCAGGGCCTGGCACATAAATGCTCAATTAACGAGAATGATAATAGTATTAAAATATACTTGTTGATTTGGCAGATCTGAATTAGGTACACAGTATGTGCAAAACCCCACAACAGATATAATACTTCACTCATCTTCTACATAATGCACAGAAATATAAAAACATTATGAATAAACAGGACAATAGAGTGATTAGATCAGTGGCTCTGGAATCAGATCAGCTAGGCTCTGAACTTCATTCCAACTCCTTAGAACTGTGTGACCTGGGGCAATTTACTTATTCTGTCTGTGACTCCGCTTACCCATGAAATGACAAAAATCGTAGATCCTTAAATATAGCCTTGTCAGAAAGATTCAGCAAATTAATCCATGGAAAGAGCCCCAAATGGTGGTTGATCACATATGAATTGTTTGAACAAATTGCTTGAATAACATGTATTGCTAAGTATTAGGTATTATTATACTCTCAGGGTAACTACCTCAGAAATAGTTCTTTGTGTGAGTCAGTAAGGAAAATGTTGGTATAAGAAATGTACTCAATTACTCATTCTTTGAATCCATCCCACTGCTCCTACTTCACCTCTCTGCCTCCATTCTTGTCCTCTCTCCGAATGCACACTCACGTTCTAACTAGTCAATATTCTAAGGCATCAAGCCAATCATGTTAAAATCTGCAGTGCACTTTGAACCTGCTTTACAGCTTTCCATTTCCTGGCTTCACCCTCCTCTGCAGCAGCTCTTCCACAATTTATCTCAGCTCGTTCTCCAGACTTGGAGAGTTGTGGTAGTGGAGCCATGGAGAGGAGTTGGGAGAGATTAACCCATCCCCTCCAGTAATATCCAGAAGCCACATATCCTCATTTTTGATACGGGCAATAGATTGCTTAACAATTGTGTGTCAAGATGCTATGCAGATTCAGCTTCGATGTTACGTTCTCTGGTTTTCTTCCAACCAGATCACCTCCTCCAAACCTCTTCTATGTAGAAATTCTGAAATCATCATGCTTAATTGCCTGCGCACTTCTCAAAACAAGCCATTTCCTCACAGACCTCCCTATCATTTGTCCAAGTGATTTCCTTTCCCTGGGATTCCATGCCACCATCAACAATAATGCCCATTTATCATTTCTAGACTCAACTCAATTATCTTCTCCTCAAAGAAGACTCTTAGGACTCTGCAAGCAGAGTCAGTCATTCTCACAATACTTTATACTTGGCAGAATGTCCCAACAATATGTGCTTCCCAAAGGAGGACTTGGCTCAGCATTTTTGGCACCTAGCACAACCACACACCTAGTAAATAGTAAGTATTAATCTAAGTTAATATTTGGAAGATCATATTATTTGCATAGAAATCTTTGAATAATAGAAATATAAAAATCACAAAGCACCAGTGATGTCATTAATGATGTCAGATTGTTGGTCAGTGCCAGATTTCTTGGTTTAGTATCTTCATGGTAATAATGAAGCTCTCCAGAACCCAAAATAACCACTTTAATAAATGTTAGTAAAACTGTTATCACCATTCAACAAACACACTCAGTATTGTAAAATACTCTTCTCTACAATGGGTACGAGATATACTTGAGATATTCAAGTAACCAGATTTTCTGAACCAAAAAAAAAAGAAAAAGAAAAAAAAAAAACAAGAAAACACCTCGAGGGTCTAAGAAAAAGAAGAACAGTAATGATAAAAAAAAAATCTACCATTTACTGAGTAGTTATGATGTCTCAAGACTGTATCTGGTACAGTACGTGGATTATATCACTTTGAGCTCACAAAAATTCTATATGTTGAATATTTTTACCTCCATTTGACAGATGAAAAAACTGAGTCTTGGAGAAGTCAAATAACGGCCAAAGTTACAACATGGGAAAGGAAAAATCAGAATTTGAACTATTTTCAGAAACTACTCAGAAACTATCCTATTCAGAATTTTTATTTTCTGAAACTATTCAGAAACTATTATACTATCAATTTCAGGAATAATTCCTACATTGATAACACACAGCTTCAAGTCTTAGGGAAGGAATTCTCAGTCTAGACATATATGAGAAGTACCAAAACATGAGCAAGAAGCATTTAAGGACTTCCTGAATTGTCTCCTAACCTCCAGCCCCTTTTTGTAAAATGTTGGCTTTCTTTCTAAGGCTAGCCTCACTGATCATTCCTCCAGATCCAAGTCACACATGACCTCTCCTCACCAAGTCATCCTAAACATTATTTTTAAATAAATCACCTTGGCACACCATTTTCAATTGTTGATAAGGATAGAGGGATAGACTGGGGCAGACTTGTGAAAGGCCTTGAGAATTTAGCTAAAAACTTATCTTTCTATTCTGGAGGGTCCTATCACATTGAAAGTTTCTGAGCACAGAAATGTTATATGCACAGCAAGTCTATAGAATATAAATCTACCAGCAGTATAGAGACAGATGAGAAAGGCAAGGAGACTAGCTCAAAGGAAACAGTGTGTTGTGACCCCAAAAACAAACAAACAAACACCCTAGAGAATTGATAATAGAAATGGGATACATGGAGAAATGGTAAAGAATGCTATAAAACAAGGGGAGAAAAGCAGAAGTGGAGACAAAGATCAACTTTGAAGCTAGGGTAAGGATTTTGAATGGCATTTAGACTATTTTTCCCAAGGTGGTGAGAAGGTAGTTAACTGCTGTTGTCTGCAAATCACTGGAGTTGTGACACAGGAAACAGAAAGATAGATGGGTCAATGGGCATCAGACCAGTGGCTGAGATATCTAGGGAAGTCAGGGTAGAGAAAGAATTCAAGGATAAACCCTTGAAGCATAACTCCATTCAGAAGACTCAGTGATCCAGTGAATAAATGTCTGTTGAACACGAGCTATATGCCAGACAGTGTTCAGAGTCCTGGAGATGCAGCAGTGAGCAAAGCCCTAGGCTTCTGCAGTTCACAATACAGTAGCATCTGAGAAGGAATAGCTAGAGTGGTAGAGAGAAAAGCAAAACACTGTAATAATCAGTTCAGTAAGTTTCAAAAAGCAACTGGTGGTCAACCACATCAACTTAGAGTCTATTCTTCTCACCAGAAAAATAAAACTCTGCATGTTCAAGGTGTACCATTATTGCCCAAAAGTTCTTCTCAAGAATCCATATTCAGACTATCAGAACCATCCACCAAAAAGGTTGACACTGGTTGAACATAAAAAAACAGGTCTTTGAAACCTCTTTAGGAGAGATAACTGTAATTCATCAAGGCATTGTCTCTGACTACTCAAGTCAAGTCCCCAGAATGGGACAGGACACTAGCCAGAAGGGGAGAAAACACACAGGCTGAGGAAATCCAAAATGTAACTTGTCTCAAGCAGTTTTTAAAGAGGAATGTGCCTTAAGAGGAATTTAATCCATATGTTCCAGATTCTTTTACATTCTACAAAATGTCAGCACATAAAAGCTCTCTGATGTCCAGAGATCTTTCCAATTCTTTTTACGAGACTTGTTAAGCCATATCACTTCTAAATTGGAAGTTGTGTTTTACTCAGAGTAAACAAGCTCACACACCAGCAACCAGGAGTTTAGGTCAAGGAAGAAAAGACAAAACCTTCAGTAAACACATAGGACATAAAAATAATTTCCTTCCTTGCCGTATGTGGTCCACATGTAAGGGGAACACGAATCAGTTAAGCACAAAACCAGACAATAAAGCAAGTGCATAGTGTGTAGAACCAGCTGCTATACGCAGAGACAAGGATGTGGAGGGTGGCCAGAGAAAACATACTTGATAGTGGGAATCATGACGTAATCACAGAATAAATGATTTTTAAGAAATGTGAGGAAAAAATTACTTTAGCCTACAGCCCAGAAATTGTTTCATCTACTGAAAGCCAGAGAGAGCTATAAAGTCCCTCCCATCACAACACTGCAGAGAAGGCGGCATTCTGTAATAAGAATTTTACAAAACAAGTTTTCCTGAAAGAATATTCTGCCTCTAGCATTTTCATGGATTTGTGCAATGGCAAATAAAAACAGAAATCATCGGAGAAATAGAAATACACAAAGAGATCTTTACTGTATAGATTGAACTTAAGCAATTTCATTCATAAGGATTAAAAACTGTGAAACCAGTATTGAGAATCTGCCAAGCAGCTTCTGTTTCTCCATTGAAACTGAAAACAGAAACAAACTGATGCAATTCCAAGACTGGCTCAGCCATCTACAGAATAACTGTGGCATGAAGCACTGGTGATGTATTACTCTGCATTATAATTTATATCATTTCCCTTAGAAAAATTCCTTCTTTCTATAGGACACCAAAGTACTTAGCTCTTTTAAGAGTCAAACCTGTGATTTTATGCTTAATAAGGAAGAAATGTTTATTATTTTTAATATCACACTACCATCTATGGAGGATTGGGCCTAACCAATGAAGAACCCATTAGTGGCCAAAACTGGTACCCAACCATTAGCTAGGCCAGAGCCAAACGGCTCAGCATAAGCAGTAAGAATCTGAAGATGAGAAGAGATCCAGGAAGGGAAAGAAAGGAGCCAGTGAGATGAGGCAAAGGCTAAGGTGGAAGAAAACTCTTTGATAATAAACATGTAAAAACTTGAGAGGATAGACAGATCTTCAAGACTACCTGAGTCACCTGCTTTGCACAATTCAGTAGGGCCCTATGATTCTACTTCAAGAAGTATCTAGCAAAGGAGTGGAATGTTGGGTCAAAATGGGCAATGAACTAAACAAGAGTCAGGCCAAGCAGATACTAGGGACTAGAGCCATCTGGCCTGAATCTGGAAAGAATAACTTCTCTCCCTACCACTTGTTCCTAACTTGGGCCACTGCTCTGTTAGGTGGAAAGAGGGGAATATCCAACATAGACTCCATGACCAGGGGCTCTGTTTCTATGGAAAATGCTAGAATTCATATTAATGACACCAAAACCCCTATCAACTGTGATGTTTGGTCTTTACACAGCTCCTGACACATACTAATGACTTAATGAATATTGAAAGAGTGAATGAGCCAAGAAAATATTCAGCCCATGTGAACTGAGAAGGGGAATGGAATATTCCAAGAGTTAAATCCACAGATGCAATAGAACAAGCGAAATAAAAAGAGAATCCATAGTCTTGCCACTCAAAGTGTGGTTGATGGGCAGTACTGGGAGCTTGCTAAAAACGAGGAACCTCATGCTCTACTCCAGACCTCTGAATCTGATTGTGCATTTTAAGGAGGTTCTCAAGTGGCTTCTAGGCCCATTAGAGGAGCACTGATCTAGACCATCAGCAGGACAGGCAGGACTAAAGCCACACAGACTAAGAAGGTCATCACCACCACAGTGAAGAGAGGTTGGTGATTACCTAGATACACCCCCCCCCATGGCGATGCCTGAAGGTTATTTATCTGTCACTCTGAAGGTGAATTTCATCTCCCTTTCTCTTCCAATGACCAAGGAAAGAACTTATTTGGATACTATTATTAGAGAGAGAGAGTTCTTTCCCATTCTGTTAGACTCTGTCCATTTGCCGTCATCAAGTTAGCAGCCTGGGGAAAAATTATGGATTTCCAGATACACTGCTTACATTATTGCTGTTCCTACTGGTAAGTGTAACAAGAGTAAGAGGAGCTAGCAGCCATATGGTGAATATGGGCATGCAGTGCGTCCAGGCATGGTTCTCATGGTTTCCACATTCGATCCTCTTAAAAACACTATGACATAGCTTTTTTACTTACCCTCATTTAAACCCTTCAACACTGTTTTTTTATGGGTACTTTTATGGAGTTACAGATAAGGAGGGTATGTGTTTTGGTGAGTGCTGTGAAGTGTGTAAACCTGGTGATTCACAGACCTGTACCCCTGGGGATAAAAATATATGTTTATAAGAAAAAAAAAGAAATATCTACACAAGAAAACAGCAATGAAATCATAAGAAGGTGTTGCATTCAAACCGAGACCTCCCCATCTCGTATCCGCATTCTTCCCATTGTACCATGTGGTCCAGCTGCAGCCAAGGTGGATCCAAGGGTGAGCAGCTCCTTGCATAAGTCTCCTAATGGCCGCTTGGTAATTGGCAGACTATGCCCAGAGCACCAACCCCAAATACTCTGAAACCAAACCCACTGGAACTTGAAGTTGTTTTCTATGTCAGCGTGCAAAGTGATGGGAATAGAAGACACACTGAAATGATTTTGTCTTAAGATGACTGAAGCAGGGGATCCTGGGTGGCTCAGTGGGTTAAGCCTCTGCCTTCAGCTCAGGTCATGATCTCAAGGTCCTGGGATCAAGACCCGCATCGGGCTCTCTGCTCAGCAGGGAGCCTGCTTCCCCCTCTCTCTCTGCCTGCCTCTCTATTTGTGATCTCTGTCTGCCAAATAAATAAATAAATAATCTTGAAAAAAAAATAGAAAAGATGACTGAAGCAGAAATTGGGCTGTGCACACCCTTCCGGGTGTGGGCTAGGATTCTCCACCAACTCACAGGACTCCTCATCCACCATCTCTGGGAGCTCGTAACACATTTGGGTACTAGTTCCTTAACTCATCTTCCCTGGAGAGTGTACTCAGTTCTCCCTCTAAGTCTAAGGTCTGTAATTTCTAAAGATAAGTCTCCTTTTACTGTCTTACTCTGTCCCAGGCAAGTTGCTCAGATCCTAGCAGTGAAGCAGAGTAGCAAAGCTGCTGATGGGATCCTGAGGGATCAGAGAGAAAAAGGCGCATAAGAGACGATATCAGATGGCTTCATTCCAAATTCCTCAACTGCCCTATTTTCCTGTTTCCCTGTCTATGAAATAGGATCTAGCTGGAAGCAGTGTTAAGTACATCAATCAGAGCAGAGGCTAGTAAGTACTAAAGGAAGACATTCTTTTTATCCAATCTTGGTTGTTTTATATGCTTTGTGTCAGAGACACTGATTGCTCAAGATACCCACATCTCTCTGAAGGGGAGTCATACAAACTGCAGCTGAAGCTCCCGACTCGGACGATTCTGCAAGCTGGCACCAAATCCCCCTCTTGCACAATCACTAGTGCCAGGAAAATCTTTATTAAAGAAAAAAAAAAGGTGTCTATTACCTAGGGTGGCCATGACAAAATATCGTAAATGGGGTGACTCAAAACAACAGCAATTTCTGGTCTCACCAGTCTGGAGGCTAGAAGTTGGAAATCGAGGGGTCAGAAGGGGACTCTTTTATCCCATCTGGCGGGCTGCCGGCAGTCTTTGGGGGTTGCCGGCCTTCATCATCACATGATGTTCTCCCTGTGAGTCTGTGTCTCCACACAGCCTTTCTCAGAAGGCTGCCATTGTACTGGACGAGGGACCCAACCTACCTTCGTGTGACCTCATCTTTGCAAATTACATCTGCGATGATCTTACTTCCAAATAAGGCCAGATTCTGACGTACTGAGAGTTAGGACTTTAACTTATCTTTTTTGGAGGACACACAAAGCTGTGACAGGATGGATTCCACATACTAAGCAACAAAACAGTTAATGACTCCAAACTCCCTACCATCCCCAAAGTGCGTTCCCTTTCAGAGGGAGTCATAGTCCTCAGACTAGTTTGATTTCAGACTATTTATTCCCCAGCTTGATGATGGAAGGCACGATGACGCAAGGAGTAGGAAAAGTCTGGAGGTGGGAGTCAGAACAATCTGCATTCTAATACCAGCTGGGTCTGCCATTTTACGTACTAGGGAGTAGGGGCAAGTCAGTTGACTTTTCTAAGCCTCGGTTTCCTCATCTTTAAAATGTAGATAGTAAGAAATTGCAGCAGACATGGTAGGTGCCCCGCCCAAATTCTCTGGAACCTCATGCCTGCCGGAATCTTCATTTATCTGTCTAAGGATTTCTCTGCCCACAAGAGCCCACTCTGCTCACCCAGGGCGCAAGTACGGAATCATGAACATTCCCAGAGTGCAGCCCTCAAACCAACAAGCAAGAGGAACCAGTGCATAAAACACCCCAGTTCCCTCACACCTTGTGTGGGACAACCCTGAGGCATTCGTTCTAAACTGGCTTCTGGAGTTGCCCAGCAGGATTGGCCCTTCCGTTGCCCACGTTGTCAACTTGCTTAATTGGCTGCCTTCCCTTCCTTTGCTCACTTCCCCACTTCTCAGTATTTCCTGGGACCATTTCCCAAATGAACTACTCACATTTGAACATTGTCTTGGGGCCTACTTCTAGGAAAACCGAACTGAGACCACGGATTTTGCAGAATTATTACAGAATTATTAGGAGGGTAAGAAATCATACAGGTAAAGAATTTGGTATATAGTGGGTGCCCAGTAAATGGGGGCTATTAAAATAAACTAAGGCATTGCCATTCAAGAGGCATAATAATATTTATGAAGGGCGATGATACAACAAAAGCTAGGGTCTGCTGCTAGAAACATACTCTTTGTTCCTATATGAATGTAACTAAATCCCTTGTGAACAGGAGTTAAACTGAACTTTTCTTGCAGAAAAGAATAAGGAAAGGAAAGGGAAAAGAGGAAAAGAAAAAAGGAAGGAAAAGTTATTTTCTTTCACCTTGTTCAAATTCCAACTCCATCACCTAACTAAGAATATGCCCTTGGAAAAGTTTCTGAAGCTAATATTAACTATCATAAAAAGTTTTAAGTGGTAGAGCTGTGAATCCTTAGGAAAGATACATAATATCCTTAAGCCTCAATATCTTTACCTGACTTGTTCAAGGTCACACAGGCATTATGGGATGGAGCCAGCAGTTGAACCCAGGCAGCCCAAATCTAAAGCCTACACGTTTAGCCACAACATTATACTCCTTCCTTCACATGAAGTGCATTTAATCACCCAGCTGGGACCTGCATTTAAATCATTCAAACATGAAATTTTTAAGGAATAAGATGCCTTTGCATTGAAGTTAATGTACTTTCTGAGGTTTCTATAGCAACAAAAATCTAAAATCACCTCTGGTGGTATTACTCACAAAAGAAGAGAGAGGTTCCTGCTGACCCTTTATCAAAGAATTTGTTTCTTCAGGACAGGTCTAGCCACATAGAAGAGAATTGTGCAATGGATTCTCAAAGATGTGATTGCTCCATTTGGCTGTGAGGGTTGTACATTAATACAATCAATAAATAGTTCTGAACGCTTATTGTGTGCCGGACCAAAGACGTTAAAATATTGTTGTTTCTTTTCTCAGGGAACTCACGGTCCAGTAGAAAAGACAAATGTATTACAAGTGCCAAGACATCACGTGACCTTATTAGGGCTATAAGAGATCCAAGTACAAAATGCGATGAGAGCAAACAAAGGTAAAAACATAATTGGCTGAAGAATCAAAGAAATCTTCCCAAAGAGGTAAAAACGGAGCATCTATTCTCCAGATGAAAGGCAAGTCAATCATTAACAAACACCTTGTTTTTATTTCCTTCCCCATCCCCCATACCCCATTCCCTCATGTGAGCTTTCTGGGATCACCTCCTAAATAAACTACCTACACACAAAGGCTTGTCTCTGAGTCTGCTTCTCCAGGGGAACCCAAACTAGGATGACATCCATCAGTCTGATACATTCAGTTTCCTGGGTGCATAATTTACAGTTAACTCAAGTCGATGGGCTCTTCAGGATTCATTAAAACAAGTTCATCTGCATTACAGGATTCAGGATAAAAATCCTCAGCAAGGTGAGTGGCCTAATACTGGCCCCTGATCAATTCCCTCCTTCTTCTGAGAGCTAAACCAAACCTCATTTGTAATTCTTAGTAATCAAGCAAAAGCTCAAGAGCACACCTCCTCCATTCCTGAGCATCCCTCCCATTCCGGAGCCATGGGAGGCAAGCCTTCTTCTTCACCAACTGAGTTACAGGTCCCTGCGGTCCCTCTACCATCATTCCAGGGACAGGCTAGGAACTGTCAAAGGGAATGTCGCTGGAAGCAGTGCTCACTACACTCTCCGTGCCCTTCCCATAGGATTCTCCACCTACAAGCCACTGCCCCAAAATAGTGTCTGGAAAAGTTTTGCTTGTGTTAAGGGACTGAAATACTACTCTATCATCTGTCACCCATGATGCGGATCATGTCTTCTTTTTCACTTTTGCCAACGCAAGCTTGGCATCAAATAGGAACTCCACCTGCAGTCAGAATCTTTTGACTCTCACAGTAAGCAAATTTGTTTCTGCGATTGAACTTCATATTTTACTTCTTTTCATTCTTCTGTTCTCCTCATGCTGATATTTATTTCTATTTTATAATGTTTTATTTCTATTTTATAATGGTTTATTGCAGGTGACCCTATCATCACCTGCCTCAGATCTTTTGTGGAATTCAGCTGAAAATCATTCTGAGTATCTGTAAATGTCAAAACTCTATTCCATAAAGGGAATTGAACAGTGACCAAAACAGGCATGCTCCTTGGCACCACAGAGCTTACTATCGGAGGGAATGAGGTGGAATATAAATAGATCACACAGTCAATTTTTGGTAGAACAATATTCATCCACCAAATGGATACTTTCTCTTCTATTAAAAAAAAAACAACAACAAAAAAAAACCTGTTTTTATTTTTGTCTTTTTAATTAGGGCACTTGAACCATGCTTAGTGCTTAGTTCCTATAATTCACCTCAGAATCCAATTACCTCTTCATTTTTTTTTCAAGTTGTTTCTGATGTGTTTCTAGACTGACCTGTTTTGTATGATTTAATCCTATAGTCCATCATAAATTATTTTCTGCCAAGAGTCAGAATACGTATCTTAATAAACTGGTGTTCTGCCTTCAGCCTCCATGTTATACGGTGTTTTTCCTTATAAAACAAATCAGTTCCTTTGCAATAACCTGCAAACCAGAGTCCAGGTTAGCAGTGCTGTCTAGAGAGCAGAGCCAATGGCACCTGGATAAGACGGTAGCGTCTCCTTCCTTCCCTACACCTGCAAGTATATATCTCCTCAGGGAGAGCAACAAATTCAAGTCTGGAACCCATACCTGGAGTGGACTCAAGTAATCAGAGAAAGAGTACCTAGAATGTTAAAAATCCTCAACAAAATGCCTTGGAAGGAACTGATGAAATGATGGGACATTTGACTTGGAGAAGAGAAGGCAAAGCAGGGAAATGAGTCTTTACGTATCTGAAGAGGCAATAGATTTGTGATATGTGGTTCAGTGAACCAAAGGTGGACTCATGAGTAGAAGCTTCCATATGAATCAAGGAAGACCTTACTAATAGAAGAGTGTCATGGAACTACAGAAGCTTGTGAATTCCTGCTCCCTATGACTCAGACCGGCTCCTATCTGGATTTTTCTTTCTTGTAACAAGGTCCAGAAAACAACTCTGTTTTATTTTCCTCTGCAATGCTGCTTTGAGAAGTAATGAGTTCCTCATCATTGAAAGTAATGAAGCAAACGTTGGACCAGCACTTGGTGGGGATGTTGCTGACCAAAGTTAAGTCTTCCTCAGATATCTCTCAAAGCTCTGGGATCTGAAGATAGGCCCATCAAGTAGAAGGAAGCAAGCTCCTCCCAAGATTCTCAGTCTTTGATTAGAGCAAGATGTGTTGCCTCACTTCTCACACTCTGCAGAAGCCTTCTCAATTTTGTAAGTACATTCCTCTCACCCCCTATTCCAATGCATTTCTCACATGAGGTGGAACAGATGCTGGGGTAATGCCGACTAAAAATAAAAGCAAGGGGAGAAAAAAAAAACTATTTCACAATAAATATCTCAGCAAAAATTTTATATCCTGAATGGATTTGGCAGCAAAAGAGCAGCTGCTACCTCGTTTGTGGTTCTTCCTTCTCTCACTTTTATAACCTGATTAATATGCCAATCAGATTTTTGTAATCAGGAGCAGGGGACATTAACCTCATAAAGCACGTAAAATGTATGTTATCTGAATAAAGAAGGATGTATTTCCTGAATTGGTCTCTTTGCTCTTTTTTTTTTTTTTTCCCCATTGCATTGAGAATCCAGCCTGGCAGAGACGGCCAAAAATCCTTGCCATCTGCTAGGGCTCTGGTCCTTGAAGTGGAGCATACTGGTATCCTCCCCCTGGCTCCAGTGGGCCAGACAGCGGCATCACAAGGACCTCCACTGGGGACAGTGGCACCCATTGAAGCTGTCCCCAAAGACCACATCCCTGAAAAGATCGCGATACTCTCGCTTTCCCCAGCCATTCAAACCAAATAATGATAGACTGGGAAGGTTGGCCCCAAGTGACCACACTAATTTCTGAACTTGAATGAGCAAGGCCATCATTATGGGGCCTTCAGGCCTTCACACAGAAGGGGTAATTAAGTACCATCAGGTACAAGGCACCCTGAGAACTGTAAGGATCAAGAGGTGTGGCAGGCACTCTCGAGAAACTTATCATCTATGGGAAAATAAATATTATACATACCACCCAAAAATGGCAAAATCAAAAGGAGGAAGGGGAAGTTCAGAGTGGGAAATGAGGAGGAAGTGGGAAAAGAAGAGGAGTTCAGAGTGGGGAAATAATACTTCCGTATTGTGGGAGAGGAGGAGGAGGTACATTCTAGAAGAAGGTGCCGTGGGGTCCCGTTGTGGAAAATGAGTAGAATCTGGACAGCTGAAGAGAACAGGAAGGTGTGGTAAAGCATGAGAGAGGAAAGAACCAGATGAAGAATAAATCACAAACGAAGACAAGGGTAGCGAAGCTCAGAACGCGCTCTGATGGTCAAGTGAACCAATTTTGCTAACACATAGGGCAGAAGAGCAAAAAGAGAGGAAGCAAATCCTGGAGCCACAGAATGGAACAGAACTCCCAGCCTTTACTTCCTGTGATTCCACGAGGGAGTGTTAAACCCTGTAATTATTACTTCACCCTATAGGCTCATTAATACCATCCGCTCACCTTCCGACCCTGCCAAAAAAAATAGAAAGAAAAAAGAGAAAAGGTGGGGGTGGGGGATGTACCTAAGGTCAGCTCTAGACTGCAGACCCCGCAGCACACCACCCTGCTGAACCCTCTGACATGCAGAAGCCTCCTCTGAAAGCGTTCAGCAATGTGTGTATGCGTGTGACAAGAGTATGTACGTGTAAAGCACGTTTGGCAAAGTGTAGACAGTTGTTGGACCTAGATGATGAATATCTGTGTGTTCATTATTCTAATCTCCCTGCTCTTTGTTAATTTAACAACCAGGTGTATAAAAGGTTAAAAAAATAAGTAATTGAATCCCGCCTAGTTCCTGGCCCAAGAACCATCAGAGGACCTCATTTCCAGCAGTGTCCTGCCAGGCTGAGCCAATCCCTGAATGTGGTGTATAAACCAACCCCGAGTCCACACTGTGCTCCGCCTGCGGGTGGCTGGGACCCTTGGTCATGTCTCAGTGACGCCTGTGGTACAACTGCAGAGTTAACAGGCAACAAAATATAATCCTCTGTGGGAGGCGAAAAAAGCAGAGCCGTGTGCCATTTGTTCATTTTCACAAGTTGTAGGCGCTTTCAATGGCAAAAATATTCGTGGGGTTAAGAATCAGCTTGTTTGGTAAACTGCAATTAGCATGAACTGGGTCTCCTCAGCTTCTGGAAAAGGGATAAATATAGATGTCGATATTTTCTGTGGGAAGACAGAGCCCCAAGCTTCTATTTTAGAATCTCGGGGAAAAAAATGCCTTTGTAAAGGGGCATCCCAGCCAGGAAGGAAGGCCTTGTCTCCACACCCACTCCCAAGATGGCGGGGAAAGGCTGCATTTTGGTCTGCTGGCTCAAGAGCCCAGGGCCCACAGCGTGGACCCTCAACGTGGACCCTCAACGTGGACGTCTCAGAAGGAAGCACGCTAGACGGGCAGAAGGCAGGGAAGTGACACACGCTCTGGGAGCCAGACAGCCTGCCCCACTGCTCATGAGCTGTGTAACGGTCACTCAGCACAAGTGCGTCTCTCTGGGCCTCTGTTTCCTCATCTGCAAAATGGAACTGGGATCTGGCATCAAGGAAGCAGTACCTATGTATTAGCTACTGCTGTTCCTTCAACTTTCAGAAAGTAAAAGGGACATTCACATGGATCCACATTCACATGATCCACTGCATGTAGACCTTACTTGACATTCACCAGTTTTTCCACTACTCTTCTTTCTCTGGTCCAGAACCCAATCCAGGATTCCACACTGTATGAAGCCCTCCCATCTCCTTAGACTCGTCCAGTCTGGGGGACAGTTCCTCAGTCTTTGTCTTTCATAATCTTGGCCCTTTTAAAGAGAACTAGACAGTTACTCAGCAGAAGATCCCTCAATTTTCATTTGCTCTATGTTTTGATGATTAAATCAAGGTTATATTATTTAGACAAGATACTGCAGAAGAGATGCTATGCCCTTCTCAGTGCATCCTATCAGGAGGTAGAAGATGTCAATATGTCTGATCCCTGGGGGGTGAGACTAGGTTATTGCTAGGTTAACACAGTGCCTGACAAGTTTTTCTACTTGGAAAGTGACTAGCTTTGTCTGCGTAATAAGTAAGTATCTTAGAGGGGAATACTTTGAGACTATGCAAATGTCCTTCTTCTCAGCATACTTCTGTCGACTATTAACATCTATCAATGATTCTTTCTTTCCATAATCATCGAAGTGGTGTTTCTCTAATGGTGATTTTCTATATTGATCATTTCTGTTACTTTTCTTTTTTTGTTTCTTTTTTTTAAAAATTGATTTATTTATTTTCAGAAAAACAGTATTCATTATTTTTTCACCACACCCAGTGCTCCATGCAATCCGTGCCCTCTATAATATCCACCACCTGGTACCCCAACCTCCCACCCCCCCCGCCACTTCAAACCCCTCGGATTGTTTTTCAGAGTCCATAGTCTCTCATGATTCACCTCCCCTTCCAATTTCCCCCAACTCCCTTCTCCTCTCCATCTCCCCATGTCCTCCATGATATTTGTCATGCTCCACAAACATTTCTGTTACTTTTATTAATTGGAATTCTACTTTTAAACAAAGCCCGTCCTTTCCTTCTCATGTATTTATGCAATTATTTACATCCATGTGACTCAGATATTTATTTTATATGTTAAAATCCATCACTTTGTGTCGTTATTGATGTTGCTACATCATCCATGTTTTTTGGGCATTAGGAGTTAGTTCAAGTTGGTTCCTGAGTCTCTTTGATAATTTTATTATGATTTGGTCAAATGTGAACATTAGGGAAAACAGTGAGGGGTCTACAGGAACCCCATACTATTTTTTGCAACCTTTCTGTTAGTCTAAAACTATTTAAAATAAAAAGTCTTCCAAAAGTTGAGAGGGACTTGAAGGGAGCATGAAGACAGCTTCTGGAGCACTGGACATGTTCTATTCTTATCTGGGTGTTGGCCACATGGGTGTATTCAGTTAGTGAAAATTCATCGAGCTGTACATTTATGATTTGTATATTTTTTCGGTATTTGTTTTGTTTTAGCAACAAGGTTTTTTTTAAAGAAGATTAAAGAGCCTTATAAATATTGTTTGATGATAATTTAGCTGTAACAGATATGTGTGTATGTAAAGAGATGGTAACATGATGGTTACAGAGATGGTAACAGAAAATAACATGCAGCGATTCCTACAGAAGTAATCTTGCCAAGTTTCAAACCATCCTTGATGACCATTGGGGAAACCCTCAGTCACGAGTAGCTAAGATCAGGGCTTCCACCTGTGTCTTCCTCGGACTTCTGCTGCTGCTGCTACTGTTCTCTACTGTCTTCTGAGTCATTTGTATTTTCCAAGGTGATCCATGTTGGCTCCATCTAGCTGGTCACTTCCTTAGACTAGAGTCAAAATATTATCAGGTCTCAGTCTCTCTTGTCTACAGTTCCCTGATGTTCCATCTGTAGGCTATAGAGACAGTCTGTTTTGCAATACATCATTTTCAGGAAGTTTGCATTGATTGCAGTAGTAATAGATGTTATTTATTGGTAATTTCAATTAATTGCTCCTTCATCTCTGTTGCCACAGCCTTTTCTTTGTATGGCTCCTAATATTAAAACATGCATTGTTTCTGGAGATTATAAACTCCTCAAAAGAAAGGAATTAGTCTTCCTTATATCTATCTCCAGCACTATATGAGGTCCCCCATCTCGAGCACATGACTTCATCAGAGTGGTCAAAGAAAAGGACCAGGGAGAGAGTGTTAACAAAATGAAAGTCACAATCTTTACAACCTAAAATTGAAAGTGACAAGCTATTATTTTTGTCATACTATATTGATCAGAAGTAAGTCACTAGAACCAGCTCATATTCAAGAAGAGGGGATTATCACACAGGGACATGCATACTAGGAAGCAAGTCTCATTGGGACCATGCCAGAAGATGCCTACCACAAAAGAGATTAAAAGAAGGCGATAAAGCATAGGTAGCTATACTTTATCAAGTAGCTCTGCTTCTTCATTTGTATTGGCACCTATGGGCACCCAAATACAGCTTATTGTTCACCCTGTCTTAGAAGCAGATGACAAGTGTTTGATGGTACAGGATGATTACGAATTATACCATACATTTTTCAAAAACTGTTTCCATGAATTCCCTTCTTGTCATATGACATTGTCTCTCAGCAGCCCATGTTTCATCTACTCATTATTAAGAATCATGTCGGCAAAGATAATAATGTAACAGGTTATAACTCAAAATCATAATCTTTGTGTTTTAGTATATTTCTCTGTTCTTCTGCTCCCTTACTCTTAACTGAGGGGATTTTCCCCTTACTTTGCCTTCACCAAATCACAAATAAGGGTATGATGAAACCCCCAATATAAACACAAGACAGAAATTTTTGCATGCCTGTATTTCTATTTTAAAGACTATATTTAAAGCCTGGGTGGCTCAGTGGGATAAAACCTCTGCCTTTTGCTCAGGGTCCTGGGATCGAACCCCACATGGGGCTCTCTGCTCGGCAGGCAGCCTGCTTCCCCCGTCTCTCTGCCTGCCTCTCTGCCTACTTGTGATCGCTATCTGTCAAATAAATAAATAAAATCTTTAAAAAAATAATAAAGACTGGGATGCCTGGGTGGCTCAGTTGGTTAAGCAGCTGCCTTCGGCTCAGGTCATGATCCCAGCGTCCTGGGATCGAGTCCCACATTGGGCTCCTTGCTCAGCAGGGAGCCTGCTTCTCCCTCTGCCTCTGCCTGCCATTCTGTCTGCCTGTGCTTGCTCTCTCTCCCTCTCTCTCTCTCTGATAAATAAATAAAATCTTTAAAAAAATTAAAATAAAATAAAAAATAATAAAAATAAAAAATAATAAAGACTATATTTAACACATGGTATTAATTTTTAAAAAGACTGTATTTGCCTGAGAAATAGAGAAAGAGGGATGAGAAGGCAGAGGAGAGACTGAAACTGGAGAGGCAGTTAAATATGAGACATAAGGAGGACCTGTCAACTCGAAAGCCTGGTGAGACTCAGCACTGATTTCTCTTCCAGTATGGACACTCCAGTGTCCATTGTCCAAGGTATCTAGAAGTTCCCTGAGTAGACAGGGAAAAGACATCATCTTTTGCAGGAGTAGGGCTTGAAAGGAAAACCTTGCTCCCTGAAAAAAGTAGAACCCTACCAAACCAGTTGAGGATTAACCCCTATGAGTTTAGGCAGCTGTGAAAGCATTATTTGTTACTATAACAAGACCAGTAGTTGTAACTACCATTTCCAAAGCATTTCCTTATCTACATTATCTGGACAGGATCATTTCTTGCTTGTGCAAAGTTGGATCAGGAGTTCTCCTCCATCTTGTAGTTTTGCCATCTCAAACACCTGACATCCAAGGTCAGCACAGTAGGAGAAAAGGAAGATAAAGGGGGGTATATGGGTTCTTAATGGCTGTGATTCAAAAGTACTGACATTAGTTTTGTTCACTTTTCATTGGCTGGAATTAGTCTCATGGTCAGAACCTATCTGCAAAAGTGATGATTGTAGATGACAGCATGAGTATTTGGTGAGCACTAACCCATCATCTTACATGATCCCTTGGGCATCTGTGAGGTTCCAGGAGTTTAAACAACATATCCAAAGTCATATGTTAATGAATGATTATATCACTAATTATTTTTCTATGTTCTGTACTTACTTATGTCTCAAAATCTCTTTGGCTCAGATTACCTTCTTTCTCTCTTACTAATCTCTACCCTTCACAAAACCAAAATGCTGGTCAACACCACAAGTAATGTCATGCTTACCTAAACTCATATATACAGTTGTTAGAAACTATTCTTGTGAGTCCAAAGGATGTCATATTATTGCCTAAATATGGTGCTATTCATTTCTGGATAGTAAAGGGCATTTGTAGCTAAAGACCCCATCTGCATAAGAAATAAAAATATCTAAAAATTCAAAGGGAAAGAAACATTTTTTTTTTCATGAAAAAAATGTTAAACATTTTCCTGGCCCATCAATCACAATGACATAAGCTTTAATTATTTAAAAAGAAATTTTATTTCTGGAATCAAAGATTTGGATCTTTCTTCCCAAGGTAAAAGTTTTGAAACGTTCACTCTGTTGAGTGTTCTGTAAGATTTACTCTGACCTTATTAGAATTTAACACTCTGTAAGATAAATTGATGCCCATGCTACAGAATAGGAAGGCTCTCTCAATCTATTTTCCAGAAAAACCATCCTAAACCACAAATCAGATCATGTCATTTGTTCTGCTTAAAAATCTCCTTGGCTTCCTTGCTGGACACTTCCAGTTGACTACTCCATCTCCATTCTTTCCTCATCTTCCTGGCAAACCGAACCCAGGTTTTACTCAAGCATTAGGCAGATAATGTGTTCAGGAAGAGCACATCCCTCCCAAATCCCAGAATATGATTAAAAAAATACCTTATATCAATCACTTTCCACTTAAATGTTTACTTTTCCAACCTCGGTGCAGCCAGCTAAGGGCAAGCATGTGACTTAGCTTTTGTTAGGGGAAGTGATCTGGAAAATTTCCAGGAAAATTGATAAAAACTGAAAAAAAGAGGTTTCTGGCTCTATTCTTTCCCTTTACTTCCTATATTGAAAAATAGTTTCATAAGAGGTGATGCAAGAGAAAGAATAGCAAGATCCTGAACCATTGAAGAGATTGTTCAGCAGCTATATCTAAATGGAATGATCTCTGGACTTCTTGCTCTATGAGAAAATTGAATGTATTTATTACTTAAGCTACTGTCAGCTGGATAGTCTGTTACTTGTGGCCTAAAACATTCCCAATTGATAAACTACAAATACCTAAAGAAAAAAAAATGGCCTTGAAATTCTTTATCGATCTGGCCCCAATCTTCCTTTTCAGCTTCACCTTCAGCCACTGTCTTCATCGCATGAGGCCATATCCCATAATGAGCTAAAATCTGTTCCCTGGTTTACCATGGACCATTACGCTTCCTTGATATTACATATGTCCATCCCTCTCCTAGGATTGTTCTTCCTCCCCTCGCCATCAAAGCCTTCCTAAAAGATCTTAATCAAATGGCACCTCTTGCTGTATTCTCCCCTGACTCCAGCATTCAGAGTTAACTTGTTCCTTTAACTATATTCCCTAGAGCCTTGTAAAAACTTCTAATATGTGCTTAGTAGCTCATCTGCCTTGACAGTTTACCTGCCTACCTCCATCACTAGACTGAAAACTTCTTAAAGGCAGAGACTATAATTCCTTTACTTCTACTTAGCCTGCACCTAGCTCAGTCCCCATGAAGGAGTCTTGATACTTACTGAATTAAAACAACTCATCAGATGTTAAATTGTTGATTTTTCCCCCCTAAGCATGAATAGGATCTTTTAAGACTAACCTTTCCATCCCTCTCATTTCACAGATGAGAAAAAGTAAGACCCTGCAATTACCCAGAATTTAGTGTCAGAACAGGTGTGAAACATAAACCTTCTGATGTTCAGGCCACTAAGAATTTTTTCCATTTCTCAGTTTCTAGGCTGAAGCTATTTTTTAGTTTGACCGCTTTATTCAACTCTGGTGACATGACCTTCCCCCAGCTTTAGCTTTACCAGTCATAGAAATAATTTTCCATAAATCCTAGTTTGAGAACAAGAAAGAAGAGAGAAATGTCAAAAAGTAAAAAAGAATACACCCTAGCTTGGAAATCAATCATCTTTAGGATCACACTAACCTAGCAAACTCTGCCTTACCAAAGTCTTTCTGGCTTGCAATCCATATCCCCTATGCTGGGCCTGGAAGCCATCCCTGACCTTCAAGCAGAATGGGCAGGGCTTGATATTGTACATGATTCTGAATAGTCAAACTCCTTGCCTGGAAGCTGTTGAACAATGCCCCCTAGTCTATCAACCACTATCTGGCTTCCTATTTCAGACAAAAGGACACACTGAAACATAATGATGACACATATTCTGATATATTGTGCCTGGAGACTCCTGCTGCACCATCCACCCCAGATTAGAGCACTTGGATACAGAGTTCAGCCTAGATACTCTTTATCTCTCTGACCGGTCTATACCAACTCCTAGCATGACAAGTTCAATCAAAATGAGGCAGGAAAGAGTGGTGGTGGCATTATGGAATATTTTTTCTAGGACAAATATTTATTCATGTGTTCAATAAAAATTTATTTCTCTCAAAATTCACTAGTCATTAGGGAAATGAAGTCAAAACCATAATGAGATATCACCTCACACCCATCAGGATGGCCACAATCAAAAGAACAGAAAATAAGTGCTGGAAAGGATAAAGAAGAACATAAAAAGAACATACAACCATTATGGAAAACAATAAACGTTCCTTAAAAGATTAAAAACAATTACCATATGATCCAGAGATTCCACTTATGAATATATATCAAAAAATTTTCTTTTTTTTTTTTTTATTTTTTTTTTTTTTTTTTGAAGGTTATATATGTTTTTTTATTTTAATTTTTATAAACATATATTTTTATCCCCAGGGGTACAGGTCTGTGAATCACCAGGTTTACACACTTCACAGCACTCACCAAATCACATACCCTCCCCAATGTCCATAATACCACCCCCTTCTCCCAAACCCCCTCCCCCCGGCAACCCTCAGTTTGTTTTGTGAGATTAAGAGTCACTTATGGTTTGTCTCCCTCCCAATCCCATCTTGTTTCATTTATTCTTCTACCCACTTAAGCCTCCATGTTGCATCACCACTTCCTCATATCAGGGAGATCATATGATAGTTGTCTTTCCCTGCTTGACTTATTTCGCTAAGCATGATACAAAGCAGAATCTCCAAGAGATATTTGCACATCCATATTCATGACAACATTATTCACAATAGCCAAGAGCAGAAAGCCCTCCAAATGTCCATCAATAGGTGAATGTATACAGAAATTTGGCATACACATATAATGAAATATTACGTAGCCTTTAAAAAGAAGGAAATCATGACACATGGCAATATAATCAAGGGCGTTATGCTAAGCAAAGTAAGCCAGTCACAAAAGGACACATATTGCATGATTCCAGTCACAAGAAGGATTAAG
This sequence comes from Mustela nigripes, assembly GCF_022355385.1. NCBI lineage: Eukaryota > Metazoa > Chordata > Mammalia > Carnivora > Mustelidae > Mustela > Mustela nigripes. Next base: position 25,866,803 of record NC_081565.1, read on the forward strand.
GGAGTCAAATCTGCAAAAACAAAATAGAAAAGCAAGGGTTATTTTTACCTATTGCTTCTTCTCCATTTGTATTTTTCCTTCTGCAATATCATGTATTTGTATGTTGGGTCTCTTGAATCTCTGCCCCTGTCACTTTTTCTTTCAAGCTTTCCTTATTTTTATCTTTCTGTCTAAGTATTCATAGCAGGAATGACTGGTGCCCTCCCTCACATCCACTTGGCCAATCTCTGATGTCAAATGGAGCTGCAATGGACAGTGCCATGTGTGCTCAAACTTGCCTTGTACCGACAAGCTGTCCACTTCGACCACTGCCCACATCTTGAAATGAAGAGGAATTAATCCCTCAATCAATGGGAATGGGAGACAGTAGTTAAATGCTCCAGACTCCTGACCTTCGGGGGCTCAATTCCAGGAGGAATTCTGCGCAATTCTCAAAAGGTCTCAATGGAATTGAGTATTTTTGCCCAGAGTAGAGACTTCAACAAACATCCTTATATCGGATTTTACTCATTCCCTATTTTATTCTCCATTCTCTTTCACTCCTGCTGTCAGGAATCATCTTTAAAACACAGTGCCTGCACCCAGTTTCTGATTTGGAATGACTGGGTAGGAGAGGAGAAATATTTTAAGATATTCTTGTATTTACCTCTTAAGATCATTACTCTGGACCTCAACATTAATCATCCTCTCCTTTAACTCAAACAGTCTGATTTTTAAACACAAAAGCTAAGTTATTAAGCTCCAAGAAGGTTACATTTCTCCCCACTATCATTCTCTCTCTCTCATTCAATGGTCATCCATTCATCTCTTCCAATAGATTTATTTCACTATTTTTGTGTCCTAATTGTTCAAACTGATTTCTTCCCCTTTTTTTGATTATTGGGCCCATCAACAGTAAATGCTAGGATATCTTCAATAATGGGAATCTGAAAGAAGGTAAAAGCTCAAGGTATGTCTCATCCTGTGGGCTTGTGTTTTAAGGCCAGGATATCAGCCTCCATGGAGGCTGCTACTCTCAGTTCTACCTAAACTCTTTCAATGTGTAGAAAAGGAAAGACTGCCCACTCTCAACTTTCTCCTGTGCTTTTGTAGGTAAAAGAAATGAACATGCTCCCAAGAACTGGCACTGGCTTTCTTCTAATGTCAAAAGATCTCTGAAAACCAGCCTCTTCCTAGAACCAACAATCTACTTTCCTCATCCTTGATCTGTGATGTTCTCTCTGGGTCACTGCCCAGCAATTAGGAAAAATCCCATCCAGTTCTTTTTCAGGGACCTCAGCAAAGCCCACAGCCTTATTCATACCCTGTCACTGAAAGATTTTGGTGCCTATTTAGCTCAGAAGAAATAAATGTACTTGTAGGTGGAGAGGAAGGATCTAGAGATATTCTCAGGTCACATGTTTCCAAAATCCGCTCTCAGTTACAGATAATAAGTAAGCCTTTGGACTCGATGAAGTCATCTGCATAGTGAATACACATAAAACGAAGTCTGGGGGCAAGGTTCTGGAACAAGAAAACATTTGGAGGACAGGTAGAGGAGAAAAACTTACCAATAATATAATTTAAATGAATGTTTAAACATTTCTAACAAAACTGTATTTTAATAAAAAGCATTAGCCATCAGGGAAATTGAAATCAAAACTATATTGAGATATCACCTTACACCAGTTAGAATGGCAACAATTGACAAGACAAGAAACAACAAATGTTGGAGAGGATGTGGATAAAAGGGAAAACCTCTTACACTGTTGATAAGAATGCAACTTGGTACAACTACTTTGGAAAAGAGTGTGGAGATTCCTCAAAAAGTTAAAAATAGAGCTACCCTATGACCCAGAAATTTCACTACAAAGTATTTATCCCAAAGATACTGATGCAGTGAAAAGAAGGGCCAAATGCACCCCAATGTTCATAGCAGCAAAGTCCACAATAGCCAAAATATGGAAGGAGCCAAGATGCCATTCAACAGACAAATGGATAAAAACGTGGTCCATATATACAATGGAATATTACTCAGCCATCAGAAAGGATGGATACCCACCATTTGCCTCCACATGGACAGAACTGGAAGGGATTATATAAAGTGAAATAAGTCAAGCAGAGAAAGATAATTATCCTATGGTTTCACTTATATGTGGAACATAAGCATTAGCATGGACGACATTAGGAGAACAAAGGGAAAAACAAAGTGGGAGAAATCAGCAGGAGATGAACCATGAAAGACTATGAACTACGGGAAACAAACTGAGGGTTTCAGAAGCGGAGAGAGAGGGGGTGATGGGTTAGTCCAGTGATGGGTATTAGGGAGGGCACGTATTTACATGGAGCACTGGGTGTTATATGCAAACAATGAATCATGGAACACTACATCAAAAACTAATGATTTAAAGCCCCCCAGGAGGAGGAAGCAAAACGGCAGAGGAGTAGCAGATTGAAATATCATTAGGTTCCAGGAGTTCAGCTAGATAGGTATCAAACCATTCCAAGCACCTATAAACTCAACAGGAGATAGAAGATAAGAAGAGCAGCAATTCTAGGAACAGAAAATTGACCACTTTCTGGAAAGTAGGACATTCGGAGAAGTGAATCTGAAGCAACTGAAGATAGACCATGGGGGGAGGGGCCAACTCCTGGCAGGCAGTAGAGCATGAAGCACAAAATTGGAACCTTTAGAAGTCTGCTCCACTGAGGGACACTGCTCCAGAGGCTCAATGGGAGTGGAGCTCTCATGGGGACAGTGTGGTCTCAAGACCCGCAGGGTCACAGAAAGACCAGGAGTGTCTGAGTATGGCAGAGCTGCCAGGTATCAGAGTGGGAAAACTGGCTATAGAGACAGAGCTGAGGAGTGAGCTTTCAGCTCGTGGTTACCTTAAACTGTGATCTGAGGCACAGTCAGACCACTGCTCTTCAAGTGGGGACCCTACAACTGGCAGATCCAGAGAGACCCTTTCCTTCCACCTCCGGGAGGAGCAGTGTGGGAGTGCGTAGCATGAATCTACTGGGTTTGGAAACTCCAAATGGGGGTGTGTGCCAGAGACAGACACACAGGGTCACAGGCCAGGTGAGCTCAGAGTGTGGCCAAAGATCAAGGAGACAGGAGGGACTGAATGCTTATCTCTGGTGGCACACTGAGGAGTGGGGCCCAGAGCTCTCAGTTCCTATGGGGCCGGAGATTTGGAGGCCACCATTTTGATTCCCATCCTCCAAAGCTCCATGGAAAGCATTCAGGGAACAAAAACTCCCAAGAGTGAAACCAAGCAGATTACTTAGCCTGGCCCCTGGCAAGGGTGCTGCAATTCTGCCTCAGGCAAAGACATTTGAGAATCACTGCCACAGGCCCCTCCCCACAAGATCAGTAAGAATATCCAGCCAACACCACGTTTATCGATCAATGAGAACTGTGCAACTACAGCACTAGGGGAAAGCAACACACAATTCATAGCTTTTTAGCCATGATCCTTTAATCCTGCCAAGCAGATTTTTTTATTTTATTTTTTCCTCTGTTTCTTCCTCTGTTTGCTCTTTCCTCTTTTAACATTTTTTAACTATTTTATCATGCAATACCTTCTTTTAAAAAAATCTTTTAAAATTTTCAATGTTATAGTCATATTTTATCCCTTCACTGTATTTTACCTTATTTTTTATACACTTATAGGGTTTTTTTCTTCTAAAATTTTAGGATACAATTTCTTCTAATAGATCAAAATATACCCTAAATCTAGCACATGGCTTTGTTCTAGTCTCCAGACTGATCACATTCTCTCCTCTTTTTACCTCTCTTTTTCCAACCAATTTATCTTATCAATTCCTTTTTTTCAATTTTTATCTTTACAGTCATATTCCATCTCTTCATTGTGTTTACCCTTATTTGTGTGTGTGTGTGTGTGTATGTTTTTCTTTCTTTAAAACTTTGGAAGGTAGTTTCTGCTAAGAGATCAGAATACATCCAAAATAAAGTGGGTGTCTCTGTTCTAGTCACCAGTCTAACATATATATATTTTTTAATTTTTTAATTTTTATTTTTCCCCTTTTCTTTCCCACCCCCAGCATTGGGTCTATTCTGATTTGGTTAGCGTATATTATTCTGGGTCTTTGCCACCCTTTTAGTATTTTATTCTCTTGTTCATATATTCTTATCTAAATAAAATGACAAGATGGAAAAACTCACCACAAAAAAAAAAAAAAAAGAACAAGAGGAAGTACCAACACATACAAACCTAATTAATATGGATATTGGTAATATGTCAGAACTAGAGTTCAGAATGATGATTCTCAAGGTGCTAGCTGGGCTCGAAAAAGGTATGGAAGATATTAGAGAATCCCCTTGTGGAGAAATATAATCCCATTCTGGAGAAATAAAAGAACTAAAATCTAACCAAGCTGAAATTTTTAAAAAGCTATTAATGATGTACAATCAAAAATGGAGGCTCTTACTACTAGGATAAATGAGGCAGAAGAGAGAATTAGTGATATAGAAGACCACTTGATGGAGAATAAAGAAGAGAAAAAGAGAGACAAACAACTACTGAACCATGAGGGGAGAATTCAAGATATAAATGATACCATAAGATGAAACAATATTAGAATAATTGGGATCCCAGAAGAAGAAAGAGAGGGGCAGAAAGTATACTGGAGTGAATTATAGCACAGAACTTCCCTACATTGGGGACAGGAATAAACTTCAAAATCCTGGAGGCACAGAGAAGCCCCCTCAAAATCAATAAAAATAGGGCCACACCCCATCATCTAATAGTAAAAGTTACAAGCCTTAGTGACAAAGAGAAAATCCTGAAAGCAGCCCAAGACAAGAAGTCTGTAACATACAATGGTAGAAATATCAGATTGGCAGCAGTCTTATCCATAGAGACCGGGCAGGCCAGAAAGAACTGGCATGATATATTCAGAGCACTAAATGAGAAAAACATGCAGCCAAGAATACTATATCCAGCTAGGTTATCATTGAAAATAGAAGGAGAGTTAAAAAGCTTCCAGGACAAACAAAAATTAAAAGAATTTGCAAATACCAAACTAGTCGTATAGGAAATATTGAAAGGGGTCCTCTAAGCAAAGAGAAAGCCTAAAAGTAGTAGACCAGAAAGCAACAGAGACAATATACAGTAACAGTTACCTTACAGGCAATACAATGGCCCTTAATTCATATCTCTCAATAGTTATCCTGAATGTAAATGGGCTAAGTGCCCCAATCAAAAGACACAGGTATCAGAAATCAACCCCATCAATATGCTATCGATAAGAAACTGATTTTAGAACTAAAGACACCTCCGGACTTAAAGAGAGGGGGTGGAAAACAATTTACTTTGCTAATGGACATCAAAAGAAAGCTGGGGTGGAAATCCTTACATCGGATAAGTTAGATGTTAAGCCAAAGACAGTAATAAGAGATGAGGAAGGACACTATAGCATACTTAAAGGGTCTGTCCCACAAGAAGATCTAACCATTTTAAGTATCTAAGCCCCTAACATGTAAGCAACCAAACATATAAACCAATTAATAACAAAATCAAAGAAACACACAACAATAATACAATAATAGCAGGGGACTTTAACACCCCCTTCACTGAAATGGACAGATCATCTAAGCAAAAGATCAACAAGTAAATAAAGGCCTTAAACGACACACTGGACCAGATGGACATCACAGATATATTCAGAACATTCCATCCCAAAGCAACAGAATACACATTCTTCTCTAGTGCACGTGGGACCGTCTCCAGAATAGATCTCATTCTGGGGCACAAATCAGGTCTCACTGGTACCGAGAGACTGGGATCATTCCTTGCATATTTTCAGACCACAATGCTCTGAAGATAGAACTCAATCACAAGAGGAAACTTGGAAAGAACTCAAATACATGGAGACTAAAGAGCATCCTCCTAAAGAATGAACGGGTCAAGCAGGAAATTAAAGAAGAATTGAAAAAATTAACAGAAACAAATGAAAATGAAAACACAACCATTCAAAATCTGTGGGGCATAGCAAAGGCGGTCCTGGGAGAGAAGTATATAGTGATACAAACCTTTCTCAAGAAACAAGAAAGGTCTCAAATACACAACCTAACCCTACACCTAAAGGAGCTAGAGAAAAAACAGCAAAGAAAGCCTAAACCCAGCAGCAGAAGAGAGACCAGAGCAGAAATCAATGAAATAGAAACCAAAAGAACAGTAGAACAGATCAGTGAAGCTAGGAGCTGGTTCTTTGAAAGAATTAATAAGATTGATAAACCCCTGGCCAGACTTATCAAAAAGAAAAGAGAAAGGACCCAAATTAATAAAATCATGAATGAAAGAGGAGAGATCAGGGCGCCTGGGTGGCTCAGTGGTTTAAGCCGCTGCCTTCGGCTCAGGTCATGATCTCAGGGTCCTGGGATCGAGTCCCGCATCGGGCTCTCTGCTCAGCAGGGAGCCTGCTTCCCTCTCTCTATGCCTGCCTCTCCATCTACTTGTGATTTCTCTCTGTCAAATAAATAAATAAAATCTTTAAAAAAAAAAAAAAAAAAAAAAGAGGAGAGATCACAACCAACACCAAAGAAATACAAACAATTATAAGAACATATTATGAGCAACTATAAGCCAGCAAATTTGACAATATGGAAGAAATGGATGCATTCCTAGAGACATAGAAACTACCACAACTGAACCAGGAAGAAATAGAAAACCTGCACAGACCCATAACCAGGAAGGAGACTGAAGCATCATAAAAAATCTCCCAGCAAACAAGAAGAGCTCAGGGCCAGACGGCTTCCCAGGGGAATTCTAACAAAACATTTAAAGAAGTAATACCTATTCTCCTAAAACTATTCCAAAAAAAAGAAATGGAAGGAAAACTTCAAAACTCATTTTATGAGGCCAGCATTACCTTGATCCCCAAACCAGACAAAGACCTCATCGAAAAGGAGAATTACAGACCAATATCCTTGATTAACACGGATGCAAAATTTTTCAACAAAACACCAGTGAATAGGATCCAACAGTACCTTAAAATGATTATTCACCACGACCAAGTGCGATTTATTCCTGGGTTGCAAGTCTGGTTCAACATCTGCAAATCAATGAATGTGATACATTACATTAATAAAAGAAAGAATAAACACCATATGATACTCTCAATAGATGCTGAAAAAGCATTTGACAAAGTACAACATCCTTTCCTGATCAAAACTCTGCACAGTGTAGGCATAGAGGGTACATACCTCAATATCATCAAAGCCACCTATGAAAAACCCACAGCAAATATCATTCTCAATGGGGAAGAAGTGAGAGCTTTTCTCCTAAGGTCAGAAACATGGCAGGGATGTCCACTATCACCATTGCTATTCAACATAGTACTAGAAGTCCTAGCCTCAGCAATCAGACAACAAAAAGAAATAAAAGGCATCCCAATCGGCAAAGAAGTCAAACTTTCACTCTTTGCACATGATATGATACTTTGTGTGGAAAACTCAAAAGACTCCACTCCAAAACTGCTAGAACTCATACAGGAATAAATAATAAAGTGTCAGGATGTAAAATCAATGCACAGAAATCCGTTGCATTTCTATACACCAACAGCAAGACAGAAGAAAGGGGAATTAAAGAATCAATCCCATTTACAATTGCACCCAAAACCATAAGATACCTAGAAATAAACCTAACCAAAGAGGCAAAGAATTTGTACTCAGAAAACTATAAAGTACTCATGAAAGAAATGGAGGAAGACACAAAGAAATGGAAGAACATTACATGCTCATGGATTGGAAGAACAAATATTTTGAAAATGTCTATGCTACCTAGAGTAATCTACACATTTAATGCAATCACTATCAAAATACCATCCATTTTTTTCAAATAAATGGGAAAAATAATCCTACAATTTATATGGAACCAGAAAAAACTCTGAATAGCCAGAGGAATGTGGAAAAGAAAGCCAAAGTTGGTGGCATCACAATTCCGGACTTCACGCTCTATTACAAAGCTGCCATCATCAAGACAGTATGGTACAGGCACAAAAACAGACACACAGATTAATGGAATAGAATAGAGAACTCAGGGGTGCCTGGATGGCTCAGTCATTAAGTCTGCCTTCGGCTCAGGTCATGATCCTAGGGTCTTGGGGTCAAGTCCCACATCGGGCTCCCTGCTCTGCAGGAACCCTACTTCTCCTCCCACTTCCTTGCTTGTGTTCCCTCTCTTGCTGTGTCTCTCTGTCAAATAAGTAAATAAATCTTAAAAAAAAAAAAAAAGAATAGAGAGCTCAGAAATGGACCCTCAACTCTATGGTCAACTAATCTTTGACAAAGCAGGAAAGAATGCCCAATGGAAAAAAGACAGTCTCTTCAGCAAATGGTGTTGGGAAAATTGGACAGCCACATGCAGAAGAATGAAACTGGACCATTTCCTTACACCACACACAAAAATAGACTCAAAATAGATGAAAGACTTCAATGTGAGACAGGAATCCATCAAAATCCTTGAGGAGAACACAGGTAGCAACCTCTTCAACATCAGCCGCAGCAACTTCTTCCTAGAAACGTCGCCAAAGGCAAGGGAAGCAAGGGCAAAAATGAACGATCAGGAATTCATCAAGATCAAAAGCTTTTGCACAGCAAAGGAAATAGTCAACAAAACCAAAAGACTCCTGGCAGAATGGGAGAAGATATTCGCAAATGACATATCAGATAAAGGTCTAGTATCCAAAATCTGTAAAGAACTTATCCAACTCAACCCAAAGAACAAATAATCTAATCAAGCAATGGCCAGAAAACATGAACAGATATTTCTGCAAAGAAGACATCTAGATGGCCAATAGACACATGAAAAAGTGCTCCACATCACTTGGCATCAGGGAAATACAAATCAAAACCGCAATGAGTTACCAACTCACACCATTCAGAAAGGCTAAAAGTAGCAAGTCAGGAAACCACAGGTGTTGGCAAGGAAGGGGAGAAAGGGGAACTCTCCTACGCTGTAGGTGGGAATGCAAGCTGGTGCAACCAGTCTGGAAAACAGCATGGAAGTTCCTCAAAGTGTTGAAAATAGAGCTACCCTATGACCCAGCAATTGCACTACTGGGCATTTACCCTAACAATAACAAATGTAGTGATACAAAGGGGCACATGCACCCGATTGTTTATAGCAGCAATGTTCACAAGCCAAACTATGGAAAGAACCTAGATGTCCATCAACAGATGAATGGATAAAGAAGAAGTGGTATACACACACACACAATGGAATACTATGAGACCATCAAAAGAAATGCAATCTTGCCTATTGCCAGGACATGGATGGAATGAGAGGGTATTATGCTGAGTGAAATAAGTCAATCAGAGAAAGAAAATTATCATATGATCTCTGAACACAGGAATTTGAGAGGCAGGGCGGGGTGTTTGGGGTATAGGGAAGGACAAAATGAAACAAGATGGGATCAGGAGGGAGACAAACCATAAGAGACTCTTAATCTCACAAAACAAACTGAGGATTGCTAGGGGTGGCGAAGGTAGGAAGAGGGTGGTTGGGTGATGGACACTGGGGACAGTATTTGCTATGGTGAGTGTTATGAAATGTGTAAGCCTAATGAATCACAGACCTGTACCTTTGGGGCAAATAATATATTTTATGTTAATAAAAATAATTTTTAAAAATTAAGAAATTTTAAAAAATAATGATGTATTTGTATGGTGACTAACATAGCATAATAAAATAAAAATATAAATAAAAACAAAAATATCAAAAGGCTAAAAAAGAAATATCATGTAACTGTATAAATATATAGAGAGATAGTATTTGGCAAAATCTAACACCCATTCAGGATTTAAAATTATTTTTCAATAAACTAGAAATAAAAGGGAACTTCCTCAATGTGATAAAGAATATCTATAAAAAAAACCTACAGCTTGGGGTGCCTGCATGGCTCAGTGAGTTAAAGCCTCTGCCTTCAGCTCAGGTCATGATCCCAGGGTCCTGGGATCAAGCCCCACATCAGGCTTTCTGCTCAGCGGGGAGCATGCTTCCCCCTCTCTCTACCTGCCTCTCTGCCTACTTGTGATCTCTGTCAAATAAATAAATAAAATCTTAAAAAAAAAAACAATAAACAACAAAAAAATACCTACAGCTAACATCACACTTAATGTTGAGAAATTCTAAGCCTTCCTAGTAAGATCAGGTACAGGCAAGGAACTCTCCTACCACTCCTTTTCAAGATCATACTGGAAATCCTTATTAATGTAGTAAGGCAAGAAAATAAAATAAAAGGTACACAGACTGGAAAGGAAAATATAAAACTCTGTTTGCAGATAACATCATCTGTGTAGAAAATATGAAAGAATCTATAAAACAAACAAACAAAAAAAACACCCTCCTGGAACTAAGTGGTATAGCATAGACAGCTAATACACAAAAAAGTCAATTGTTTTCTTATATATCATCAATGAACAAATAGAATTTAAAATAAAAAACGCACAATACCATCTACATTAGTAACCCCCCAAAATTAATTACTAAGGCATAAATCTAGCAAAATATGTATGAGATCTTTATGAAGAAAACCACAAAACTCTGATCAATGGAAACAAAGAAGAATTAAATAAATGGAGAAATATTCCATATTGATGGATAGGAAGACTCAATATTGTCAAGACGCCAGTTCTGCTCAACTTTATGGATTCAACGCAATCTCAGTCAAAATCCCAGTGAGTGAGTTATTCATTTATTTATTCATTTATTTATTCCTTTAATCTTTCGATCTTGACAAACTAATTCTGAAGTTTACAGGCAAAAGACCCAGAATAGCTAACATACTACCAGAGGAAAACAAAGTTGGAAGACTGACACTACTCAATGTCAAAATTACTGTAAAGCTACGGTAATCAAGACAGTTTGGGGGGCGCCTGGGTGGCTCAGTGGGTTAAGCCGCTGCCTTCGGCTCAGGTCATGATCTCAGGGTCCTGGGATCGAGTCCCGCATCGGGCTCTTTGCTCAGCAGGAAGCCTGCTTCCTCCTCTCTCTCTCTCTCTGCCTGCCTTTCTGCCTACTTGTGATCTCTCTCTGTCAAATAAATAAATAAAATCTTTAAAAAAAAAAAAAAAAAAAAAAAAAAAAAAAAAAAGACAGTTTGGTATTGGCAAAAGAATAGGCAAATAGATCAATGAAGTAGAACAGAGAGTCCAGAAATAAACCTACATAAATATAGCCAATTGATCATTGACAAAGGAGCAAAGCCAATACAAAGGAAAAAATACAGTCTTTTTAAATACACGGTGCTGAAATAACTAGGTATCCACATGCAAAAACTAAATTTAGACAAAGACCTTATACCCTACACAAAAATTAACTCAAGATGGATCACAGACTTATACGTAAAATGCAAATCTATAAGCTCCTAGAAGATAACATAGGTAAAATCCTAGATTACCATTGGGTATGCTGATGACTTGTTAGATACAACATGAAAGACACAACCCATGAAAGAAATAATTGATTATCTGGACTTCATTAAAATAAAAGTTGTCTGAACTTAGTAAACTCAACACCCAAAGAACAAATAATCCAATCAAGAAATGGGCAGAGGACATGAACAGACATTTCTACAAAGAAGACATCCAGATGGCCAACAGACACATGAAAAAGTGCTCCATATCACTTGGCATCAGGGAAATACAAATCAAAACCACAATGAGATATCACCTCACACCAGTCAGAATGGCTAAAATCAACAAGTCGGGAAATGACAGATGCTGGCGAGGATGCGGAGAAAGGGGAACCCTCCTACACTGTTGGTGGGAATGCAAGCTGGTGCAGCCACTCTGGAAAACAGCATGGAGGTTCCTCAAAATGTTGAAAATAGAACTGCCCTATGACCCAGCAGTTGCACTATTGGGTATTTACCCTAAAGATACAAACGTAGTGATCCAAAGGGGCACGTGCACCCGAATGTTTATAGCAGCAATGTTCACAATAGCCAAACTATGGAAAGAACCTAGATGTCCATCAACAGATGAATGGATCAAGAAGATGTGCTATATATATACAATGGAATACTATGCAGCCATCAAAAGAAATGAAATCCTGCCATTTGCGACAACATGAATGGAACTAGAGCGTATCATGCTTAGCAAAATAAGTCAAGCAGAGAAAGACAACTATCATATGATCTCCCTGATATGAGGAAGTGGTGATGCAACATGGGGGCTTAAGTGGGTAGAAGAAGAATCAATGAAACAAGATGGAATTGGGAGGGAGACAAACCATAAGTGACTCTTAATCTCACAAAACAAACTGAGGGTTGCTGGGGGGAGGGGGGTTGGGAGAAGGGGGTGGGATTATGGACATTGGGGAGGGTGTGTGCTTTGGTGAGTGCTGTGAAGTGTGTAAACCTGGTGATTCACAGACCTGTACCCCTGGGGATAAAAATATATGTTTATAAAAAATAAAAAATTTTAAAAAATTAAAAATAAAAAAAACAAAAGATGTCTGCTCTACAAAGGACAAGTCTAAATAACGAGAAGACAGGCAACAGACTAGGAGAAAATGTTTGCAAAAGACACATCTGATAAATATCTGTTATCAAACATACACAAAGAACTCCTAAAGTTCAGTAATAAGAAACAAACAATTCAATTTAAAAATGGGTTAAAGACTTTAAAAGACACCTCACCAAAGAAGATATACAGATGGCAAATAAACATATGAAAAGATGATCAACATGTCTCATCAAGGAATTGCAAATTAAAACAAAAATGAGGTATCACCATGTACCTATCAGAATGTGCAAATCCTAAACATTGACAACACCAAACGAAGGTGAAGATGTGGAGAAACAAGAACTCTCATTCATTCCTGTGGGGGGAATGGGAAATGGTACAGCTCCTTTGGAAGACAGTTTGGCAATTTCTTATAAAACTAAACATATTCTTACCATACAATCCTGCAAAGGTGCACCTTGGTATTTACCCAAAAGACCTGAAACACTATATCCATGCAAAAAGCTAAACATGGGTGTTACACCAACTTTTTTCAAAACTGCCCAAACTTGGAAGCAACCAAGATATTATTCAGTAGGTGAATAGATAAATAAACCATACTACATCCAGAAAATAGAATATTGCTCAGTGCTAAAAAAACAAACAAACAAACAAACAAAAAAAAAAAAAAAAACCCAAGCTATCCAGCCATGAAAAGACATAGAGAAACCTTAAATGTATATTACTAAGTAAAAGAAGTCTATCTGAAAAGGCTACATACTATAAGACTCCAACTATTTAGGACATTCTGGAAAGGTAAAACTATGGAAACAATAAAAAGATCAGTAGTTGCCAGGAATTCGAGATAGGGGGAGGGATGAATAGGTGAAACATGGAGGAATTCTAGGGTAGTGAAAATATTCTATATGATACTATGATCATGGATACATATCATTACATATTTGTCCAAGTCCACAGAATGTATTATACCAACAGTTAACCTTAAAGTCAACTACAGACTTTAGGTGATTATGTGTTAAGGTAGTTCATCAATCATAATGAATGTACCACTTTAGTGGAGGATGTGGATAATGGGGCTACACCTAAGTACACATGTGTAGGAGAAAAGGGTTTGTGGAACTCTCTGTACTTCCCTCTCAATTTTGCTATGAACCTATAAAACTGCTCTGAAAAATAAAATCTTAAAAAAAAAATAGAGGGGGTAGTATTGAGAATTGTGTCAGCAAAGAGGTCCTTGGAGAACTCAATTAATACAGTAAGTGACTCTTCAACCTTAGACACTACAAGACAGAAAAGAGGAGAAACAAAACTGCAACCATCAGTGAAATTAATTCAGTTACCTTCCCTTGGCAGAAAAAGCAAGCTGCAAAGGAAATAACTCATGCATTTAATGAGTGCAGAGCATCAGCCAAGCAACGTGAGGGATAGAGACAAGACACAGAGACAAGAGATGGGACAAGTCCTTGAGAGGGAACCCAGTCATGTGCAAGACTCTGAATATAGGGATACCCTGATAAAATTGGGAGTCCAAAGAAAGGAGTAAGGGTATCACCAAGGCCCTCATGAGTATCAGGACAAAGGACAGATCCCCTGTTGAGAAGTAGGAAAACAAGGAGTTTATGCTTCCATACTTCTTAACACCACTACATATATGGGATCTAGAATCTTTTACATTTATTAAACTCTGAAGAGTCTGGTAAGAATACTTTTTTGTATTCTTTGTACTTTGATTCTCAGATAATCACAGGAGAACTAGGAAAGGCAAAGATGCTACCCAAAAATATTCTGTGAAAATATTGACCTGGATGGAGTCATTAAAAAATGGGAATGATCAGGCATGATAAAATAATTTTTAAAAAGGTAGAGAACGTGCCAGTTTAAAATCCCCTCCACTTACCTAATTTGAAACCACCCTTAAAACAGTCCTGTGTGAAAAGCAGGGCAGATATCATTAATATCCCCATTTTATAAGTGAGGAAATTAAGGTTTAGACAAGTTAAAGGACTGACTCTAGGTTACTCGCTAAGTGACAGAACTGGGACCAAAACCCAGGACTGGCACTGCCTCTGCCGAGGAAGGCACGGAAGGAAGGGTAATGACTTCTAATTGAAATGTCTACCAAGAGTGTGATGAGCTAGTGTGGGTAACGGCTGCCCCGACTCGGGCTGGGCCGGCATCAGGCCAAGAGCAGCCTGCTTCCCAAGCATTCCTTCACTTGTTCAAGAGATCATGAAAATTAAATTGGGCTATAACCAGGCCTTAATTCCCCACCCTTGATGTGAGGAGCCATATTTGTCTCATTAGCCCAGGTCATAAACTCCAGCAGGAGGGAGAAAAGGAGGCAGCAGATAAAAGGGAGGGAGGGAGAGGGAGACAACTGTATGAAGGGAGAACAAGAGGGAGGCAGGTGAGAGGCTTATGTGAAGGACAAGCACACTTTCTTACATTACAGGTGTTCCCCTCCCTGGCGTCATCATAATTGGATTTTAAGTTTATGTAGCTCTTTGTAGCTTTCCAGACAATTGGGTAGGCTCTCTCATTTGATCCTCGTTACCTTCCTGGGAGTCAGGGCAGAGAGGACCAGTTCCACTTTAGCAGGGAAGGGATGTGGCTCTACATTGGGAGGCTTGTCCAACTTGCAGACGCAGGGTCAGTAAAGCCTGTGCTTTTTGACTCCTACTCCGTAAACAGCAGGTCACAGTCTAAATCCCCGAGAGCTACACAGGGCCAGAAGGTAGAGCTCCAGTATTCTTTTGAACATATCATGCTGCCTCTCAAATCACAGAAACATACTGAACAAGGATTTTTATTTCTACAGAGCAACAGGAGTTTGGGTATGAATGTGCTGTTACCAAATAGTAAAAAATCCAAGGGACTGTCCTTCTTCTTTGATCTACATTGGAATATGCCCGAATCACCTTGTCGATTAACCTGGTGTGGGTTAAGAGTAGAAACTTAGAATTATTTTTGTTTAGTTTACAGAGATCTGTGCCACAATGGTATGTATTAGAGAAACTTGATCTAAATCAAGCATGAAAGTCTTGGCTTCAAATTACATCTCTTGGATGTTTGCCTTCCACATAAAAGAAATATAGCGATTGACTATCTCCAAAGAATAAAGCTCTTCAGAGAGCCAGAATAGATACACTTCTAGAAAGATAATGAGGTGCTGTACAATGATATGGGCTGTCACATCGAGGTTCAAGTTTGGTTTCTACCACTTAGTGGACAGTATAACATGGATAAGACAGTAATAATGAGTGTAGATTTGGGGTTCAAATTGATCCAGGTCCAAATCTTGGCCCTACTATCTTAGGAATGTTACTTGGACCTCTCAAAACTTTTAATCCCACCATTTGTATAGTGGTTTTACTGGATTATGCTTAAGAAATGGTAACCATTATTATTAAGGCATATCTATCCTTCAGTGGAAACACGTTTTATGATATCCTTTGC
This sequence comes from Mustela nigripes, assembly GCF_022355385.1. NCBI lineage: Eukaryota > Metazoa > Chordata > Mammalia > Carnivora > Mustelidae > Mustela > Mustela nigripes. The sequence continues at coordinate 25,882,734 of NC_081565.1, forward strand.
CTAAATGGCAAACCTTGGGACTTAAATAGCTCAGCTATACCATATGAGGTTTTTTCTAATAAAAATACTGATTGGACACTGTCCCTTATTATTTTTTTATTTTTTGTGTACCAATTTGGTAAGTGCTTCTAAATTTACCTATCCCTAGATAATAAACATAGATTATACTTCTGCTTCAGGTAGACAGAGTTCACTATACACATGATACTAGTAAACTTCTATTGCATCAGATTGGATAACAATAGGACTTTGTCTATTGAAACAGGTTTCAAGGATTCAGAAGAAAAATAAACTATTTAATAACTGTCCTTTAAAAGGAATTGTTACAGCTTTGCGCAATGGCAGTATCGTAGCCAATGAGGTTTATCTGAGGCGCAATTATTGCTAATTAAAAGGAATTGTTACAAATTTAGCTGGAAGTTTTAGTTTAAGGCAAAGCTTAATCTATCCATATCAAAGGAGTTCTACTATATTCTCATAATGCTGAATGTTCAAAGAAAAATCAGATTGTCAACACATAGTCAAGTATGATTTTGGAATCTTCTCAAAAAAAAAAAAAAATCTTTCAATAACCAGAGGGCAGACAACAACCTTCATAGCTGGCAGAACTTCCATGTACCTTCTACAGAAATAAGCTAAATGACCTCTAGACAAAGGAAACTCAAAGATGCTCAGGCCCCAAGGCTCCAATTCTTAGGGGAATCACAATGTTATAATAAAAGAAGCCTACCCCACCTGCTAATAACTCAGTTATTACATGTAGCTTTCCATCTACTGAGCTAGAACTATGCCACTAGAAAGACTTTGACTGTGTGTCCTTTGGAAATTCAGCTCAAATATTATTGCTTCTGCCCCTGAAAGCATTATTTTTTAAAGCAAAATAGTAAAGAATTCCAGTATCAGTGCCTGGATTTGGATCAGATACTCGTAGCTAACATATGCAAGGCAGAATCCCAAGATAGATAAATATATACTTATAGATAGATAGATAGATAGATAGATACTTATAGTACACATATATACGTACATATAAAATTGTATCTGATCCACAGAACAATGATATAAAGTATCATTATATACCTGTATTATTCCCCTTTTACAAGTGAAAAAAATTGTGGCATAGAGAAGTCAAGAGACCTGCCAAAGATCACATAGCAACCTTTAGAACTAGACTCCAACTCTGACAACCTAGGTCCACTCTGCTCTCCTCCCTCTCAAGGTTAGCTCCTTACCAGATGGGTGGCTTCATATGGGAAAGGTACGCAAATGCTCTATTCCTCACCTGGTAAATGGAGAGAATTACAGATCCCTGCAAGTATAACAGATTGTAGGATTGCTAAATGGATTAACAAAGATACCTCCTGTCTTTATCTCAGCACAGCTTCTGGCACCCAGTAAATGCTCAACAAAGACTATGTTTTATTTATAATACTGTCTTCTGGGTGAAGGCAGGACCATTTTATTCATTTATTCATTTATGCAGCTGAGCAAGTCACTTAACCTCTCTGAGACTTCATTTCTTCATCAGTAAAATGGGATAATATAATACAAATATCAACATCTCAGAGTTATCATGGCACATAAAAGACACTCAGATGAGTTAGCAGAATCCCTTTGCATAGTACCTAACACAGCTCCACATGGAAATAGGTATTGTGATAAAAACTTCTTGATCATAGCAATCCATAATGTAAAAATGATAATATTGCCTCCTCCTCATCCCTGGGGATCTGTGAGGATAAATGAGACAATCTCTAGGACAGAGATTGTTAGGAGAAAGGTGCTTTATAAATCTAAGAGGTTGCTATTAATGATCATCATCATCATAATAAATTTGGTATTGGAGAAATCATAACTCATCATGCATGACTCCTCAAGGGAAGCCTATCAAGGCCTCCTTCAATGACACAGTGGCAGCTGGTGCCTGAGGCTTTGAATCTATGGAAATAGGAGAACGAAGATAGTGATGTTACAGACAGAAATCAAAAAGGTATTCCAGCTGGCTATTTAAAGAGGGTCTTCCATGTCCTCCTGCCTCCTCACCCTCCCCACCGCTCCCTCACACCAAGTCCCCACCAGATCTCCAGGAACAGCAGACCTCAGGTTCTGATCTTCAATTTCACAGGCCCAAGAACTCAACCATACCCATACATCTAAGCCTATGAGAGTCTTAAAGGTACTCCCCTGCAGGGAAGTCCCAGAGAGCTAGGCAAGCTGGGCAGCGGGTTTCCTTATGGCAGCCTGATACAAAACTCTCTACTCAGCAAGCCACAGTTTTAGCCCCAAATGCCAAAGACTGGCCCAGGTTGGTGAGATGAAGACAAAACTAGCATCACATCGTAAAGGCCAAGAGCATCCAGATCTGGACAGGAATCCAGCTGCCGCCCTTAGATTCATGTAGCAACCTTTCCAGGGCTCTGTTCCCAGTAAAAACAGAAGGCTCTCAGAAGGGACCTGGAAGGGTTAAAGAAGATAGAGTCCATGACGTATCTAGCACAGCAACGGACACAAAAGCCCACGGGTAATGATAGCAATCATCACTGTAGCTATTGTGCTGCTAGTAGTTTTACTCTGATTATTCAAAAAATTAAGAAAGAATAATAAAAGAAAGAAAGAAAGAAAGAAAGACAAACAGGTTAGCATAAGAAAAAAAGGAACAGGCCAGTCATCTGATCAGATGAAGTCTCCCCCATATGTTCCATAATTTGGTCATGAGTATGTTGAGTGTGGGAAGGTCAACAGCATCGTTAAAGGAATTACATCAGGCTGGACAAACTTCCTCAACTCAGGAGACACTGATACAGAAACCAGACACAAATATATTCATTTATAGATTCAGATGTCCATTTCCAGTAACCAAACTGTATCAAGTACACAAGAAACCAAATTAGCTATTGAAAGATGACTTGGTGAGCATGAGATCATAGAAAATTGGAGGGTCCAGTGGGATATTTATCCAGGTATGTCAGGACTAAATACATTCTCTCCCACTATAGACCCACCCCCTACCTGATCTGAATACTTGACACTCATGTCAACTAGATGACATTCAGATACTTCTGTTTTACAGAAAACAGAGACTTGCCACACAAGTCTCAGCAGGGCAGCTGGATCTCTGCTCAGATCTGTATACTCTTGGCCATTATCATGTGATACTACCAAAAATAATATCTCCTTCTAGTGTACAGGCCGAAGTCTTACTCCCCTTTTCCCAAAATCCACATAGAACACTGCCCTCCATAAAGCAAAGGTTTTGAAGTCCACTAAACCTGGATTTGATTCCCTGTTCCACCACAGCCAAGCTGTGTCACCCTGCACACATTATTCAACTTCTCTGAACCTCAGTTTGCTGAACTATAAAATAGTGACAATAGCTTACCTCATAGGCTATCACAATGCTTAGCAAGAATATATATATAAATACTGAGCACACTGCCTGTGTGATTATTATTATAGGAGCTGCTATTTAATTTCATTATACCCACTCTTTCTTTGATTTCTGTGACTCTAGTTGTAAAGACAAATCCTAAACACAGTGATCCCCAACTGTTCTGCCTCCATCAATCCACTTAATCACACAAGCACAGCACATCTCCATGGCCAGCCATGTCGGAAGATAGTTCAAGTCACTGATACTCTGCTGATTTTTAGATATCTTACCTTAAGAGGGCGACCTCATTGCCTAATTCTGGGGACATCTCACTATAAATGATGGGCACAGGGAAAAGAAGAGGTATCCTAAAGGCCCAGAGAAATGCAAAGGACCAACTATTCTGCCAACAATCAAGCAGTTTTGTCCTCATAAATTGTAGGCATTTCTATTTTTCTGCCCAGAGCATTTTCTTCCTCCCTGAGACCAGCCCCACTTTGAAGGGACGATTGCTTTCCCTGGCTACTCCTAGTCAAGCAGCCAGCACTAACAGGACTGTTAGCAAGATCATCTACAGTGATGTCACATTCTGCGTTGGACAAAATGTCCCAGATAGCACTTTTCCAGTGTCTTTGAATAGTCACTCTCTCTTTATATCCAAATGCATGTGCGAGCTCAGTTCAATGAAGAAACACATTAACAGCAACCTCTCTATTCCCTCTAGGTTGCTCGCAAGCCTTCCTGTGTTTTTAATCTTCGCCGGGCTCCAAAACCAACCGTGGTGAGTGATGTGAATACCAGGCTTCTCATTTCAGTAAGGAGATGACTGGATTGGAGACTCTGAAGATTAATAAAAAGAAAAAAATCCGCACTTAGAAAAACCACTGGTTTGAAAAAAAAAAAAAGTAGATCATGATAAAGATTAAGAAGATGATTCAAAAAAAAAAAAAAAAGAGGAAGATATAAAATATTCCCCTCTTATCTAGAGTGGTGAAAAACTGGCATAGGCACAGGGCAATGCTGACCTGCTCTTTCATAAGACTGGCGATAAGCAACAGCAATTCATAATGGGGAACTTATTGCAGCAAAGTACAAGGCTAGGGGCTTGGGATTCAGAGCACACAGAGAAAGGGGTTGTTGATTTAAGTGGTGTGGGAAAATGGAGAAGGTATTGCTTAAAGCAGTAACCAGTGCTGTTTATTTGGGATACGAGCTCGAGAATATTATTATGGCAGAGAAAAGAAGTTATCTCTGGTGAATTGTCTTGAATTATGGGGGGAGCGAGAGAGGCTCACTGCGTATGACATTTAGAATTGCAATTTCTAAGCAGAGCGCCATGTCTGATATATCATTTATTGTCTCTGCCTCTATCCTTCCAAAGCTGCATTAAGGACAGATGTGAACTTCACTTCCCTGGGTCTCCATTTTCACACGTTGATTTGGAGGACATTTATTGTCCCTTCACAACAGAATCATATATTTTCCCCCTCTCAGAAGGTTTAGTTCATCACTAAATATTCAGGTCTAGGAAGCGATTTTTCTTTTCTCTTTGTGTGTGATTTGTCTCTGCGGAGCTGAGCCCCTTTGGTTGAAAACAAGAATCTATACAAATAAAGGGCGTGAGTGAAGAGAGAGTGTGGGTGGATGAGCGGAGGGAAGGTTTCTCCAGTGGTGATGGAAATTTGCGCTTGAGTCTTCCCGTTTTAGCTGATTTTACAGGAAGGAAGAAACAATGCTCCCCCAATCAGGTATCCGATCCTGCTGGCTTAGAAGATTCAAAAGGCAGTTTCAATTACCATGCAGCGTAGTCCTACTTCCCACTGAAAAACAGTATGCATATTGCAGATTCTGGTGGGGGCTCTTTGAAAATGAAGTTTCCACACCACCCTCCCCCTGCCTTTCAGGTAAAAATGAACTGATTCCAGGAACAGACATTCCAATTTCATAGACTCAATGAATTGTTTAACTGCAAGGGACGGACATACCCATTTTTTGGTAGCAGAACAAACTGAGATCTTACAAGTTACCTGACCAGGTCAAGGCAATATAGTCTCACAAGTGGTTGTATATGTATATTGATGGGTTTGCTGTACCACTCTGGAATTCTTCTGTTTTCTTGGTGTGTGCTGGGAATCTCTCACTTAGCTCAGGATCTTTGCCAAGACTCAGCACTGGAAGTCCCATGCAGCCCTGTCTGGCCACAGTCTCCCCACCTCCCCGGGGCTCTGTGAAGGGGTAGAAGACAGGTGCAGCTGCCCTCAGAAACCTAAACTGCAGGTCGCACATCGTCTTGGGGGAAACAGCTTCTCTGTTCGCACTATTCTGCATCCCACACAAACACACTAGCCACTCCCTGCCCCCTTCCTGTAATCCCTTCCATACACTGAGGCTTCTGAAACCAAAGCCAACAAAGAACATTCTCTTCAAGCAACTTCTGCTTTTTGTCCTATAGCTAAAGCTCTGGAGAAAAGAGAACACAATACACAAGTCAGTATCTCAACAAATTATTCTGCCACACTTGTCTTGTAAACTCCTGCCCCTGGGGCTTTGTTCAGGCTGTGCCTTCTACCAGGAATGTTCTTCTCCTTATCCCCTAGCTATCCAAGTTGTGCTGTCCCTCTATTGTTCAGGAAGCCCTCCTTGACCTCATGGCAGGATTCCTAAGGCATTTCTTGTCTTTACTATTTCATGTCTCAGGCCCATGTGACTTTTTTCCCCCCAATCAGACAGTTAGTCCTGTAGGGGCTCTTTTGTGTCCCCCAGATTACCTAATACACCAGTCAAGCCAGTCACATGGCTTGGCGTGAGGTTGGGTTTGAACCCTGAGCAAATTGTTTTCCCTCTTGAGACATCATAATAACCTCAGAATGTGGCTGTTAGTATTGTTCTTCAAAAATTTTATTATGGCCTAATTGTTTTTCTTCTGCTTATATAGATGACACAGTCTTCTCATAAAAATTTCAAAAACTACATGGTATCTAAAAATAGGATGGAAAGGGTGTATGAATTCCACTTTATGTAAGCACCATTAACCTGTTCTTGGCCATTCTTCACATATGTTTATGACTCTATATGTATCTATATCTATATGATTTTATATTTTATATAAATAGGGTTATTTCATATATACTCTTTTTTAAGTGGAGAATATTAAAGATCATGTGCAAAAGTGTCAAGCAATATTAGTTGAGTAAAAATATTAGTTTAACTGGAGTCTCAGTAAATAGTTTTAAATGAATAAATAAAAAGTGTTTCCCATAGAATGTGGGGAATAAAGGAAAGCAGGAGATGCCCCCTAGACCCTCCTGCCCCCTAGACCATTCTCCTGTCTCTAAACAGGACTTCACTCAAAATATTCCACTTAAATTAGCCCAGGGCCCAAAGTATGTGGTACAAAGGACAAATGAACGTTCTAATTGGAAACTCTATACCAGACACTAAGATCAGATTTCTTCAGCATAATGTGCCTTTCAGACATGGTCCATATTCTCAGTTCACCAGCCAGAAGCCCTGAATAGGAGGGACAGAGCTATACATCTCGGGCAAAATATTTATTAAAATCAAGACAAAGTACACCAGACCAAAATGTATCTTCCCTCGAGATCTCATAGAAGAGACTCCAGCCTCCGGAGCCCAGTGAAGAAGCTTAGCTTTCTTACAATGAGAAATAAACATATCTCATCTATCAGCAATGACGTGAAAATCCATGTCAGAACACTGGAAGTCATCTCCTCTGAACAGTCCTCAGTTAAAGATCAAATTCAAACCTACAGAGATTCAGTTTCCATGAAGAACCAAGGTGATAATGGGATTTTCTCCACGACAACACCCCACTGTCTTGGTGGTGGTAAGCTCTGCCTAGTTTCTCCTCCTGGCCCTTGCAGAGAGGCTAGAGTCCGTGTGTCAGATAATCCATCATCACCCATTCCTGCCGCCAGAAAAGGACTAATAGATTATAAATGTTTCTTCTTCTGTCGGCTAATCGGCTGGAATGTGATACCTGCCACGACACATAACAGTCCTGCTGTCCTGTTAACAGACACAGGATGTGACCACCTCCACCCAGGTGTGTGCTTGTGACTTCAGCCAGGTGGCTGAGCCGTGCGGCAGCCTGGGCTTCTCTCATGCAAGAGCACAGACATCCAGGGGTAAGCCCATGGATTTCTCATGCTATCCTATTTTCTTCGAGGCGTTTCTCACTATCTGAAATTAAATTAGTTATTTACTTACATCTGACACTCCTACTAGATGGTAAAAGAAGGGCTTTGCTTTGCTGATCATTAATATTAACTCCCTCACCTCCTAATTTCTTTCCACATTTCACTTTCTCAATAACAAACATACCAAACTGAACCGTCCTCTACATACATAGACTGCTTCTGGCATTCCTGACCTCCCTTTAGCTTGCTTTTTCTATTTTTTTTTTTCCTAATAGCTTCTGTCATCTTCTAATATATTATGTAATCAGCCATGATAAAGATCATTTATTGCCTGTCTCCCCCTATGGGAATGAAAGGTCTATGGAGGCTGAAATCCTTGTGTGTTTTGTTCACAGCGCATCCCAAAAACCTGGAAGGAGGACTGGAACATATTAGGTATTTAATAAATATTTATTGAATAGAGACGCCTGGGTGGCTCAGTGGGTTAAAACCTCTGCCTTCGGCTCAGGTCATGATCCCGGGATCCTGGGATCGAGCCCACATCAGGCTCTCTGCTTGGTGGGAACCTGCTTCCTCTTCTCTCTCTGCCTGCCTCTCTGCGTGCTTGTGATCTCTGCCTGTCAAATAAATAAATAAAAATCTTAATAAATAAATAAATATTTATGGAATAAATGAAATCATTCACTTTATCCTTAACTCCCTAACAGTCCCTAGCATGGAATAGCTGTTCAATAACTGTTGAATCTGTTTTCCTGAAGAAGCCCCTGAATATTTTCTCCAGGTGGAAAGCATTTGCCCTTCTAAGTGTTTTTCACTCATCTTCCTATGTCCCTACTTAACAGCATATAATAGGAAACAAATAAATGTTTGACAAACTTAACCAATTAACAAATAACTGAATTGACTGTACTCAATGCTTCAATGTCTGACACCTTTGTCTGACTCCTGTTTCCCCCAATATCATTAACACCAACAGCTCAATTCAACTAACATATCCTGAATATCTACTGTATTCTAGCTGCTGTGCTAGATGCTGAGTGATAGTCAACAAGAATACTAACAAGTATTCATTGAACACTTACGTCATGCCAGATACCATGCTAAGCACTTCACATGCATGAACTGCTTTAATGTTCTTAATAACCATATGAGGTAGGGAATACTGTTACGCCCATTTTACAGGCAGAGAAACTTTAAACCTCAAGAGGTAACGAGTCCAAAGTAAGGCACAGAGTTAGCCAAGACAGGAGGCAAAGTCCAGAATTCTCACTCAGACAGCTTTTACCCCAGAGTTCACACTCTTAGGCCCAATCATGATTTAAAAATAAAGAATAATCAGAATAATTTATTTTCTCAAAGAAGCTATATATACTGAGGGAAGAAAAAAGCGTCTTCAAAAGTTCTGAATCCCTCATTTTCGGTCCCAATGCCTAGTATAGAACATAGCGCACAGTGTGTAATGAAGATGTTTTTGCTAAAAGAATAAGCAATACAAAAGAGGCAAAAGTACAAGACAGAAACATTAATTCTAATAGGAGGAAACTGTGAACAATCCAGGACAACAGAAGTATTTAAACCAGACCTGAAAATATATATAGGATTTTAAAGAATCTAGAAGAAAGTCATTCTTTTTTATTTTTAAATATTTTGTTTATTTATTTGACAGAGAGAGAGATCACAAGTAGGCAGAGAGGCAGGCAGCGGGGATGCGGGGGGGGAGGGGTGCGGGGGCAGGGAGCAGGTCTCCCAACTGAGCAGGGACCCTGATTCGGGCCCCAACCCCAGGACCCCGAGACCACGAGCCGAGCCAAAGGCAGAGGCCCAACCCACTGAGCCACCCAGGCACCTGAAGAAAGTCATTCTTAATGGAGTATATTGGTTATCTATTGCTGCATAACAAACTACTTCAAAATTTAGATTAAAACAAAAATAGGGGCACCTGGGTAGCTCAGTAGTTAAGCAGGTCATGATACCAGGGACCGAGTCCCGCATTGGGCTTCCTGCTCAGCGGGAAGCCTGCATCTCCCTCTCCTACTCCCTCTACTTGTGTTCCCTCTCTCGCTGTGTCTCTACCAAACAAATAAATAATATCTTCTTTAAAATTTTAAAAATAAACATTTATTATCCTTATAGTTTCTCTGGGTTTGGTATTCAGTAGCAACCCTGCTAGGTGATTTCAAACTTGGGATCTCTAATGAGGTTGCCATTATCACGGTGGCCAGGGCTGCAGTATTTGAAGAACATCCTCATCCAAGGTGACTCACTCACATGGCTGGGAAGTTTAGGTTGTTGGTGGAAGCCTCAGTCTCTCCCCACAAAGGCCTCTCCACAGGTAGCATAAGTGTCTTCAACAACATGGCCACCGGCTTCACCCAGAGGTTGTGGCCCAAGAGAGAAAGACAAAGAGCCAGGCAGAAGCTATCTTTTTAATAACCTAGACTCAGACATCCTATAGCATCTCTTCTGCCACCTGCTATTAGAAGCAAGTCACTAAGTCTGACTCACGTTCAAGGGAGGGGAATTAGGCTCCACCTTTTGAAGAGATGAGTGTCAAGAGTTTGCAGACATATTTTAAAACCACCACAGAGGCAGCCCATAGAAAAGTATAGGGCAGGTTCTGGAATGACATGTTATCAAATGTCCTAGTTAATGGACTTCTATAACCTGGTGACCTCTTTTATTTTTGTGATTTTCACATGACTCCATCTATTTCTTATATTTTGATCCTTTAGTCTCTGTCATTTTGAAGAGAGAATCTTTCAACATTCTTATTCAGTTAATCCATTCCTCCATTTGATTTAAAAACAGTACTGTTCTGTGTATTTAGCACTGGAAATATAAAAATAAAAAAGGCATGACCCTTCTCTTCAAGGAGTTTGTCATCCATTTGATAAGCCTATGTAATAATCACATACAATACGTCAAAGGTCATAATAGAATTATATACAAAGTGCACGATAATACACAGGAGATTAATTTTTCTCATGAGAAGGACCTCCCTACTCTGTTAAAGATTTTGGATGTTAACCTCTATGCAACAAATGTTTTTAAGCAGGTGTGTGCCAAGAGTCAGATCTGTATTTAAGAAAGACAATTCTGATGGCAATAGAGAGGCTGGGATCAGCAGAAGACATATGAGCAATGGCATGTGAGATGGAGAGAAGGGAATATACTTGAGAGATGTTTATTAGGAGGAAATGACAAGGCCTAGTGATTAATTACTAAGGCAGAAAAAGGTTAAGAAAAACTTCTGGATTTCTAGAGGGCATATGATGGTCTCATTAACCAAGATAGGAAACACAAGAAGAGGGTCCAGGTGTTTTGTGGGAAGAAAATGAAATAAGTTCAGCTTTAAATATATTGAGTTTTCATTGCCTTTAGTTACATTGTTAAAGAATATGTCACAATGGTGGCAAGAAATATGCAACTCAAGTTCCAAGAGAGAAGTCCTGGCTGGAAATATAAATTATGGAAATACTAGTATTCCTGTGCTAGTTAAACTCATAGTATTGAAGGATATCATCAAAAGAGCTTATAAAGTAGAAAAGAAAGCTAAGAATGGGACCTTGGGGGATACCAACACATAAAGGGTGATGAAGAAAGAAAAGGCATTAAAACACACACACACACACACACACACACACACACACACACACACACAACAGTGAAAAGGAGAATCCAAAAGAGGAAGACAACATTGGAGAGATCTGGGGGTCATGAAACTCACAGAAAAGACTTCAAAGAGAGGATCAAAAGATGTAAGAAAGAAAGAGGGGGCATGGAGAGAGGGAGAGACAAAGATAGAAGGGAGGGATGGAGGGAGGGGAAAGGAAGAAAGAAATGGAAAAAAAGAAAAATGCAAAGACATCAAATTAAAGGCAGATTGAAAATTACATTTCATGTTTGTCAATTAGGAGATTATGAATCTCCTAAGTGTTTTAGTAAGGTGATTTGGGATGGAATCCAGCTGCAATACATTGAGAGTGAAAGAGAGGTGAGGGAGTGAACACAAGGGCAGACTTCATTGACGAAAAGTTTGAAAGTAAAGAATAGCAAAAAGATTGAGTGCTATTAGTATAAGGTGGAAAAGTGATCTATATCATTCCATCCCATTACATTGTGTTTTCAGGATTCTGTTTTATTCTCAAGCTGGTCTCAAAAAAGAATGCTCATTCTCCCTTTGGTTCTTGCAGCTATTTCTGCAAGAGCGTACCATAAACGAGAAGCTGCTTTAAGGGCCAAGGAGAAGACCTAGAACAAGCACAGGATGTCAACTTCAAGACTGAATGTCAGTGACTCAAGAGAATCTGAACTTACCAGCCTGCTCATTACATTCAATGGACCAAATCCCCTTTCAGTTCTCAAAGGGATTGGCTGGTCAATAATTTATAACATTTTCAAGGTAAGAGAAGGTCACCTAATTATTAATGAAGGCAACCAAAAAAGAGGGAAGTATGTGTTTATTTGATTTATGGAAACCTTCCCTTTACTCTAGGGACACAGCATAAGCTTATGAATATAAAAATCTTAGATTCATAATATTTTTCATCAGGGTAATATTTTCATCATTTATCAAGACATACACAAGAATAATTAGAATTGAACATAAATTTCCACACCAGTAGATGAAAGGACAAAACCTGGAGGTCCAAAATGTAAAGAAGTGCCATTGAATTACTTAAATTAGCTCTCCAGTGGATAAATCTGGGCATTTTAGCAAACTTTTGCTGATCTATTATCAGAAAGAACGCAGAAAAAGAGGCAAACTCTAAAGAATATAAGACCCAGGTAAAGAGGTCTTCCTAAGCGTCAATTATTTTTTTCTACCTAAGTAAAACAATACAAAAAGTATATAGGAACTATAAAAAATAGAAGGAATATGGCTCATGATCTCAGAATCCTAACATCATAATTATTATATCTGGGTCCTTCTTTTTCATAACAATGAAAAAACAATGGTTGATTACATTCCTTTATTTCACTAATGTTTACCAAGCATTTATCTTGTACCAAAGACTGTGTTAGATGCTGGTAAACAAAGCAAACCTGTGCCTGGCTCCATGAACTTCATATTCTAAAGGGAAAGTAGACACTGGACAACTAAACATGCTTATTTGACTACAATTGAGACTGATGACAAGAAAAAGAACTGTAGGATGTTGCGAAAGCACTGTTCGCCAAGCATCCCCAAGTTCTTTCATCTTTTGAGGACTTCTGTCCTTTGCCACCCAAATAAAACACCTCCAAGTCCTTTTTGCACTTGACTGCAAAGCCTGCCCCTGCAGGAGTCCTTTGGAGAAGTCCTGGGACAGGTGATTACAAGTCACAGTTGTCTCCTATCAGCCCCACTTTCCTCTCAGTCTCCTCGGGCCTCTTCAGGGCTTCTCATAGACTCCAGCTCCCTCTGGTTGAGCTCACCATAACCATAAGATGAGTCTTTCATCCTTCAAGGCACCATTTCTAATACAAGGCTAATTCTGAATGTGTCACTAATACAGCTCTATTAAAAATATTAATGAGTGGAGATTAGGAAGGAAGAAGAAAATTAAAACAAGAAGAACTGGATGTCAGACATCTTTGCATCCACTCTGTACCCCCCCACACACTGGCAAAGGGGATCTCCTATCGGAACCCTCCCTTCTCGTTAGTCGTTCACCTCTCCCATCTTTCTAGGATCTATGTTCGCTCAGAACGAGGTCTTGTCTTCCATTTCCTCTCCTCTTCCCAATGTCAAGGCTCCTTTCAGAGTATCGATCAGAGATGCACTCTGATGAAGCCAAAAATGATTACATAGCCAAAAAGAAATCTTTTAACAGTTCATTTTATAATCATACAGAAAAGTTAACTTTTCTTAATCTGCACTTCTTCATCACATCATTTCACATCGTCTTGACTTTCCTTGCAAAATGCCACTGCTCTTTCTAACAAAATATCGGTTTTCTTCTTCAGAGTAATTTCTCAGCATAAAATGCAGAAGTGGTTTTAGTTGTTTTAGTGTTGCTTAATAGAAATTTTTCTTTTAGCTACAACAATTCATCAGTGGGGAAAAATGAGCTCTTTGTACACTGGAGAGTAGTGTGATCAGGCCTGTAATGTTTAAAAGGTCATTCTAATCTGAACCTTGGGCAAAGATGTAGCCATAAAAATTTTCTCCCAAGAGTTATATTTCATTGTGGGGAAAAAAGTGAAAGTAATCTAAATGTCCAATAATAGAGAAATGCTTAAATAAATTATGGCAAAATCATTTGATGGAATATTATGTAGCCATTCAAAGTGCATTCATTTAGGCTTTTGGCAATAAAGAAAAATGTGCATTATAGTATTAAGTTAAAAAATGCAGGATTCTGAGTTTAATATAGGACTTAGTAACAAATATTCAGAATGTATGTCTCTAGGCTGTGAAAAAATGGAGTAGTGACTAATATGACTAGTTCTCCCTCATAGACCCAAAGATCAGTGACACAGACAATAAGAGAGAAGAAAGGAAACGTTCTGGGGAGCTATCTGAGTACTGTGCAAGCCCCCTTAGAGCCTGAAGGATGTAGCAATCTTAGGAAGGAATGTTCTGGGGGCATGGAGAATCCTAAAGCAGATACTCCGGAGATGCACTCTGATGAAGCCAAAAATTATTACATAGCAAAAAAGATCTTCTAACACTCATCTTATTATTATATAGAAAAGTTTACTTCCATTATTTTAAACTACCTAGTTTGTGGAACTTTATTACATCAGCCCTAGGAAACGAATACAAATATATTAAGGTATTTTTCTAGTGTCTTCTCATTTGCATTCATTCCAAAGAGAAATCTGCTATCATTCTTATTTTTTTGTTCTCCGTATATAGTGTCTTTTTTTTCTCTTACTGCTTTTAAGATTTTTTTAAATCACTGATATTGAGCTATTTGATTATGATGTTCACTGGTGTCATTTTCTCAATTTTTTGTGCTTTGAATTTATTGGACTTTTTGGAAATGAACCCCTTGTCTTAGATCAAGACAAAACTGAGTCTTGCTTTTGTGATTTGTTTGGCAAGCCAGAACCAAGGCTTAGTCTATAGAAACTTATTCCCTACTATGGAGTCAAACAAGAGCCCTCTGTGTAGTCTAATCAGTGCCCCATGAATCTTGAGGCTTTCCCAGTCTGACTGGTTGGAATGGCAGTATTCCTGACCCTGTGTGAGCACTGGCACTATTACCTCCAACCGTTTATATGGTTCTTTATCTGGAACTCACAGTTTTCTCACAGGACATCCTTCTCAGTTTTCTGCTGAATACTCAAAAGAGACCTTCTCCAGACCTCCAGAGTTCTCTCTGTGCTCAGCTTTCTCCTCTCTGATACTCCATCCTACAAAAATCCTAGCTGCCTTGATCTCTCAATTCAGGGAATTGGTCAGACTATCTGGATTCCCTTGACGCAACCTGGAAACCCTCTCACTGGGAAACATAGCCTCATCTTGTTTGTTTTCCATCTCACAATCACTGTTCTTTGCTGTCTTATTGTTTGGTGCCTTGAAAACTTTTGGTTCATACATTTTCTTCATAATTTTTATTTGTTCTATGCGGAGACCATGTTCTGTCCCTGTTGACTACCTTGGACAAACGTGGAAGTCCCAATCTGAATCTTGAAAATCTTTGATGTCCCCACATACTATGCTCAATCTTACCTCTACTTTCTTGTACACATGAAAAAGAGGTCTAATAACTGTTTCTTACATACTAATTCTATCATATGTGTCATTTCTAGGTTGTTTTCCTATTGACTGATATCTCTCTCCTTTATGAGCAGTATTTTTCTGCTTCTTTGCATACCTGGTAATTTATTTGAATACTATACATTTTGAATTTTAACTTTTTGAGTCCTGGATATTTTTGTAATCTTATAAACATTCCTGAAATTTTCCCTTCTTTGGAAATAGTGTGATATTTTTGAGTCTTTATTTTAAGCTTTGACAAGCAAGAGCAGAGCAACCTTTAGTTGAGGGCCTATTATACATAATTTTTGAGGCAACATCCCTCTAAGTTCTCTCCTTCCTATCCCATGAATTACATAGTTTCCTTCCACTAGGCTAGTGGAAACACAAAAATATTCCTGGTCTAGGCTGAGCTCTAAAGATTGTTCCTTCTGCGGCACCTGGGTGGCTCAGTGGGTTAAGCCTCTGGCTCAGGTCATGATCCCAGGGTCCTGGGATCGAGACTCACATTGGGCTCTCTGCTCAGTGGGAAGCCTATTCCCCACTCTTTCTCTGCCTGCCTCTCTGTCTACTTGAGATCTCTCTCTGTCAAATAAATAAATAAAATCGTTTTTAAAAAAATAAAGATTGTTCCTTCTAATCTATTCATTCTCAACCAGAGGCAATCCCATCATAGGGCACATCTAGCAATATCTATGAACAGTTTGGGTTTTCATAATTAGGGGAGGGCGCTACTGGAACCTAGTATTTAGAGACCAGGGATGCTATTAAACATCCTACAATACACAGGACACACACCCCAAATGATCTAGACTATAACTTTAAGAGTACCAATTGAGAAATTCTACTCAAATCCTTTCAGATGATTTTCCCCAAGTTTGGAGACAAGAAAATCCCTAAACAGACAAAACCAAAAGAAACCAAAAAAAAACTGACAATGCAGAAAATACCTCAAAAAATTTATAATTAAGAACAAAACTATAAGTAACAATAAGAGATATTATATTCCTATAAAGCAAAAAGTAGAGCAGTAAGATTTAAAAATCATGAACCTAACAGCATAAGTCTCAAATGATATAATGCAACAACTAATAGACTTATCAAGAAAATTAAGGAAATTCACAGTTGTGGTAAAAGATTTGGGAGATTTTAATATACTGCCCTCAAAACAGATAGATCTGAAAGCCAAAAAAAAAAAAAATCAGGTATATGGAATATATAAATAATGTAATTTGAAAGCTTATGTTATTTAACTATATAGAGATCTTTTCACATTGTAAAGGCTATTTTCTTTTCAAGTACAAATTCAAACTTTACATAGATTAACCATGTACTGGGCTACAAAAGATTTTAAAAAATTAAATTTTTTTTTAAAAATCAGTAATCCCTAGTAATTATTATCACATATACTAATAGCAAAAAGAAAAAAGAAATCAATAATAAAGACGTAATATACAAAATTCTTTATTACCCCAATCACCACTGCCTCTACTACTTTTAGCATCTATAAAATCCATAGACAAAAGGCAGAAAGGATTCTCAAAATTTGAGGAAAAAATATTTTAATTCCTCTTTGAGGACTGTCAGGGAATTCACAAGCTTACCTCTTGAGTTCCAACCACCGCTTGTTTCAGGGTCAACTGTTCATGTTCACCTATTTTCTGCCTGCACATAAGTGTGTTTTCTCCAGAGAATGTCTATCATGATTCAATGTATTTCTATTGCAACCACATGCACTTCCTCCTCTGACCTCATATGCTGCATGGCAGACTCTTTCTCCAACTTCCTTTTGTAGATGCCTTCATCTAGAAGCTCACATGTTCCAATATATCTGAGCTGTCTATTCTCTCACCATCTGCCGGTTTTCTTCAGTGCACCCTTGGAGCCCAGTATTTGAGATCCTGACTCAGGGACCACCTGTGGTCCTGCAGAGTGGTAATCAATGAATATTCAAACTTCCAAGGACCTGAAACCCATAGTTGTAGATATGTTGACCATATAATTTAGGAGCCAACCCAAGACAGTTCCAGATAAGAAGCAAGGATTGCAGAAATCACTCAGAATGTTTCTAGAAAACTAGAAAGCTTCCTCATCACTAGTTAGAAAGAAATGGTAGATGGAAAGCCTCTGTAGGCAACATTTGATTGTTCCTCAAAGATTTTTCACAAACTTAAAGGAAACGACCTGTTTGATTTTTCTTTCATAATTTGGTAATCTAAGCAAGAATGGAATAAAACCACAAATCCCCCAGCCAGACCAGATTTATTATTGAGATTCTGTCTGGAGATTTCAATTAAGTAAATGGAAATGTGATTTCACCGAATCTGATTTTCACATCCTTTAGATTATCTGCTAAAAAATAGCATGACAGGATGAGGAAATTTTAAGAATTTTTTTTTATTTGGACAAATAACTGGTACCAAGATGATGCAGAAGGAGTCGTC
The DNA here is from genome assembly GCF_022355385.1 of Mustela nigripes. Lineage (NCBI taxonomy): Eukaryota > Metazoa > Chordata > Mammalia > Carnivora > Mustelidae > Mustela > Mustela nigripes. The sequence goes on from NC_081565.1 coordinate 25,900,398, forward strand.
TCTTCTCCCAAAGAGGCCCTCAACCCATGATTGGAATGAACTGGTAAACTGTGGGCTCAAATAGGTTTCTTTAGCTCAAAGGAAAGAAGAAAGGACTGCCTCTTAACCAGTAAATCCAGGGATGGCAGGAATGAGATAGCTGCCTTCTAAAGCAGCTCCACAGGCTCAAGGAAGACCTCTATAATCAACTAGTTCATGTGAGACCTCAACTCTGATGGTAAAACCTAGTAGACTTCAAGACTTCTAAAAAATGCTAACGCTGTGTACTAGTTCCAGCAATGCCCAACCTTTGTCTCTAGATCCAGCTGGTAATGTTACAGTCTCTGGGCCTCTCTACATTCCCACAGAATGTCAAGGTTCTCACCATGCGCTGAAGTGGGCAGCCCATATCCCATCATCAAGCATCTGTGGTCACCTCTACATGGATGCATCAGGCTTGGCACAGGGCACAGAGCTTCCTTAAGGTTTTCTCTCTCCCCACCCCTCTTCTGGCCCTCCCAACTTGTGTGTGTTCTCATTCTCTCTCTCACACATACACAAATAAATATTCCACATATCTGAAAATTAAACAAATGGTATTTTTTAAAAAGATTTTATTTATTTATTTGACAGAAATCACTAGTTGGCAGAGCAGGAGGCAGAGAGAGAGGGGGAAGCAGACTCCTTACTGAGCAGAGAGCCTGATGCAGGGCTTAATTCCAGGACCCTGAGATCATGACCTGAGCCAAAGGCAGAGGCTTAATCCACTGAGCCACCCAGGTGCCCCTAAACAAATAGTATTAAATATCCCTTGAGTTTAAAGGATATTAGAAATTAGGAAATACTTAGAACCTAGTGGCAATGAAATATAATATGCCAAATGTCAATATTTGTGGTGTACAACTAAAGTATCTGGTACAACTAAAGTATCTGGAAATATATAGGTAGAGATACATTTTATTAGTAAAAACAGAATGATTCAAGGGGAAAGAAGGTAAGCTTTTAACTTAAGAAGTTAAGGGGAAAAGCCACAATGGAATGTGTATTCCAAGAAACACAAATGTAGAAAATAATAAAAGTATAATATATATATATATGTATAATAATAAGAAAAGTTCATAAATCAATAAAATAGGTAAGAAATGAAAGGGGGGAAGAGGAGCTTAACAGAACGAAATCTGCTTCTTTGAAAAATTTTAATAAGACAGTCCTTCAGCAATACTGAGCAAGGCAAGAAGAGGAGGATAAAAATAGCTAAACATAGAAGTAAAAAGAACTACAAATAAAAAAACTTTTAAAACTGTAAAATAATATTACAGACAATTATCCATTAAGTAATTTGAAATCTAAACCAACGAATACATTCCTGCAAAAATAAAATTATAAAATGCCAAAACTGGTACAAGAAAAAACAGAATACTTGGCCAGACTAATAAGCATAAAGAAGTTAAAATAACAGTTAAACAGACATCTCTATTGGAAAAAACTCTGGTCTCACAAAGCTTTATTGGTGATCCTACCAAATTTTCAAGGAACAGATAATTCTAATCTTAAACAAATTGTTCCAGTGATATTAAAAAAAAAGTCTAAATTATTTTTATAAGACTAGCTTCATATTGATTCCCAAACAAAATAAATTTGGTGCCATAAGCATACTTAGCATTTAGATAGAACTTAACTATGTATTAGGCATTCTTCAAAATGTTTTCCATATTTATCTCATTTATTCCTAAATTCCAGTTCTAACTTAGGTATTATAAACATTAACCCCACTTTACATATGGAAAAAATAATGCTAGAAAGGTTTATTGCTTCCTCAGATCACTCAGCTAGTAAGTGGCCAAACTGGAATTGAAACCCAAGTAGTTTGATTCCAGAGCATTCTTAAGCACTAAGTCAATCTTCTCCTAAACCAAGAAATTAGTGACCAAATTAATTTCACAGAAGCAAAAGTATTAGCTAGCAATATCTAATAGTGTATATAAAACAAAATACAGCAGGGTCAGGTAAGGCTTATCCCAAGAGTCCAAAAATGGTTTAATATCGAAAAATATTTCAAGAAATGTAATGTATTAATAGACTAAATGAGAAAAATTCTACATACAACAAAACACAAAGTTTAGCACCTGTTTATGATAAAAATGCTTAGCAAACTAAGAATTGAAGGGAACCTCACTAATATGGAAAATATATCTACAAACTCACCAGTATATTTTTCTTATTAGAGAAAATTTAAGAACATGAACAAGGCAAAGATGGTTTTTACCATTTACCACAATACTAGGTCATAGTCAATGCAATTAAAAAAAAAAAATTCCAGATAGGAGGACTGCAAGGAAAGAAATGAAGTCATCAATACTTGAAAACAGTGTTATCATCTACATAGAAGAAAAATACAATGAAATCACCAAGCTATTAGAATAATTATAAGAGCTCAATGAGGTTACTAAATGTAAGTGTATTAAACAAAAAAAGCATTTTCTTCCCCAGAAAATGTTAACAAATATAAGATACCACTTAAAATAACAAGAAAAATTCTAATGACCTAGAAATTTACTTAAGTATAAAAGGTCTCCATGGAGGTATTTTTAATTTGTACTTTGAGCGGGATAAAACAAGATCTGTATAAACGGAGAGAAAACTCAGGATCTTGGATAGTAATACTCTGTATCATTAAAATATCATTTTCTTCCAAAATAACCTAAAATTAAATCCCAAACTATATTTTTATTAGGTCCACAAGGAAATCAATTTACTTATTTCTTCTAAAATTTATACGAAAGAAAATATGCCAATGATTAAGTTTGAAGAATTTGCATTAACAATGGAGATTTAACTTTCAGACACTAAAATCTATTCAAAGGCACTATAATAAAATTAATACATAACAAGAACAGATAAACCATCACAAGACAATAGTTCAGAAACAGACCTATGAATTTATGGCAACCTGATATATAATAAAGGTAGTACTACAAAGTAGTAATTAAAGCCTAACTATAGATAGTATTAGAACTAACTAGCCTAATATATGAAAAAAAAAACCACTAAAAACTAGACCCCCTAACTTTACACCATATACAACACTGATTGCAGATGGATTAAAGATGTAGAAGAAAGGACATAACAATGAGATTGATACAACTAATGTGGGAGAATAGTTGTATACCCAAGATGGGAAAGAACATCTAAAACAGAACTCCATAAGGCAGGAAAAAATGACAGATTTCATTACATAAAAATGGGGGCTTAAGTGGGTACGAGAAGAATAAATGAAAGAAAATGGGATTGGGAGGGAGACAAACCATAAGTGACTCTTAATCTCACAAAACAAACTTCGGGTTGCTGGGGGGGGGGGGTTTGGGAGAAGGGGGTGGGATTATGGACATTGGGGAGGGTATGTGCTTTGGTGAGAGCTGTGAAGTGTGTAAATCTGGTGATTCACAGACCTGTACCCCTGGGGATAAAAATATATGTTTATAAAAAATAAAAATTTATATAAAATTTAAAAAAAAAAAAGAAGAGCCAAAAAAAAAAAAATTATGGATACCCGTGGTGCCTGGGTGGCTCAGTGGGTTAAAGCCTCTGCCTTCAGCTTAGGTCATGATCCCAGGGTCTTGGGATCAAGCCCCAGGTCGGGTTCTCTGCTGAGCAGGGAGCCTGCTTCCCCCTTCCCTCTGCCTGTCTCTCTGCCTACTTGTGATCTCTGTCAAATAAATAAATAAAATCTTTTAAAAAAATTATGGATACCCATTTAATGAAGAAGACACTTAACAATTTAACATACATATGACAGACGGAAAAAATACTTTTATTGGCTAAAAACAGGATGCTAGGACATACAGGATGCTAGGATATACAAGGAATTTCTAAAATCAATAATGAAAGAACAGGAAATATAGCCATTAAATTAGACAAAGATATTAACTGGCAATATGCAGAAAAGGAATTCCAACAGGCTAGCAAACATAGAAAAATATACTTAAATTCATTTGTATTTACAGAAATGCATATTAAAACAATGAAGGACAGGAGAGAGGAGACATCACTATGGATCATATGGGCATTAAAGGGATAACAAAGAAATACTATAAACATCTCTAGATGCACAAATTTGATAAGGTAGATGAAACAGACCAATTTCTTGAAAGATACAATTTGCCAAACTCACACAAGAAGATCAAAGCATATACACTTGTCCAAACCCATAAGAATATACAGCACCAAATAGTTGACCTTAAAGTAAACTATAACATTTGGGTGATTAAAGCAATGGGGTATATTGTTATTGGGGAGGCCATGCATGTGAGGGGGCAGGGAAAATATAGAAACTCTCTGTACCTTCACTTCAGTTTTGCTGTGAAGCTTAAACTGTTCTAAAACAGAGTCTAAATTATTTTTTCAAGTTAATCAATAAAATGACCCCAAAAATAAAAAATTAGAAAGCTTGTTAGTATTAGAACAGATAGAGCAATACAGGACATCTCCTACAATAGTGTAAGGAATGTTGCGAAGTTCAACCATCCTTATGTGCAATCTAGCAATCCTTCATAAATTGCACATACATCCTTTGGCCCAGCAATCTCACCCCTGAGTTCTTATTTTTATTTATTTTTATTTTTTATTAACATATAATGTGTTATTTGCTTCAGCGGTCTAGGTCTGTGAATCATCAGGCTTACATTCTGCACAGCATTCACCATAGCATATACCCTCCCCAATGTCCATAATCCAACCACCCTCTCCCTACCCCACTCCAAGAGAGTCACACAGATTGATAAGAGAACATGTTCCAGTTATTTCATTGAGTTTCTCTCTTTTTTCTTTTTTAAAAATGTTGTTTAAATTCAAGTTGGTTAAGATATAGTCTGTTAGGTTCAGGGCTAGAATTTAGTGGTTCACCAGTTACATATAACACCCAGTGCTCATTACATCCAGTGCCCTCCTTAATGCCCATCCCCCAGTTACTGCATCCCCTATCCACCTCCGTTCCAGCAACCCTCAGTCTGTTCCCTATAGTTTAGTCTCCTGTGGTTTGCCTCCCTCTGTGTTTTCCTCTTCCCCTATGTTCATCTGTTTTGTTTCTTAAAGTCCACATATGAGTGAAATCACATGGGACTTATCTTTCACTGACTGACTTATTTTGCTTAGTATAGTACACTCTAGTGCCATCTACATTGTGGCATATGGCAGAATTTCATTCTTTTTGATGGCTGAGTAATAGTCATATATATGTGTGTGTGTGTGTGTATACAAACACACACACACACACATATACCACCTCTTCTTTATCCATTCATCTGTCAGTGGACATCTGGTCTCTTTCCAGTTTGGCTGTTATGGACATCATTACTATAAACACTGGGGTGCATGTGCCCCTTCGAATCACTATTTTTGTATCCTTTGGAAAAATACCTAGCAGGGCAATTGCTGAGTTGTAGAGTAGTTCTATTTTTAACTTTTTGAGGAAATTCCATATTGTTTTCCAGAGTGGCTGCACCAACAGTGTAAGAACCATTCTTAACAGTGGTGAGTTGGAAGCAATCTAGCTAGCTGTCCCTCACCTCAAGAAGAAAGAAATAAAATGTATTGGTCGCATATTATGGAATACTAGTCGCATATTATGGATACTAGGCCTCATTGAGAAGCTACAAACTGTTTAGACACAAAACAACATTGATAGATCTAAAAACACAGTACTGAGTGAGAAAATGTTGCAAGGACCATTGTTGATGATGTCCCATGAGTTTAGGAATACAATTAATTCAACACTTTGTCAACAGAGAGCCTAAATAGTCAAGTATAGATTTATAAACATATTTGTTTTTGATATTTATATATTATTGACATTTTTATATATGAAACATTTATATTTTCATATGCATTTTAATATATATAATTGAATACTGCACGGCCAATTTAAAAAGCTATTCTTTATGTGTTGACGAATGACCTCCAAAATACCCTAAGTGGAATATGTAAGATAAAAAATTAGGTATAGGGCATGCTACTTATATGTTATACATACACATATACTTATGTATATATGTAGACATACATACATATGTATAGTCTTACAAATATATACACTTATACACATATAAGTATTCTTTTATATACTTACAGAAGAAAAGAAAAGAAAAAAACTAGTACCTGTGTTTGCCTCTGGGGTGGGGAAAAGGGGGGGGTTGCTAAAGGGCAGGGATAGAAGACAGACTTGACTTTTACTCTATGCCCTTCTGTAACTTTTAAATTTTTTTTTTATTTAAACTATTTGCATCTATTTCTTAAAATGAATAATCAAAATAATTACAAAAAAAAACCTAAAATATGTGCATACGTGGAGATGAAATACCACTATCATTTGTCTACACAGCTTTCCTTCCAGGCTGAGACAAGGAGTCGGTTAGTCATCTTTATGTCTCCGCAACAGTTCCTGCCACGTAACAGGCACTCAATAAAGGTTGAAAGAAGAAGGGAAAGACAAAAGGAAGGAAGGAAGGAAGGAAATAAGAATGTGATGGAAGAGATAGATGTTGTTATTAGTTCCTTCTTGACACTTTTCTGTAATTTTCACATTTTCAAAATTAGTATTATAGATTTTAATTAAAAAACAAGACTGATGACAGTGTGGAACACAGACCTGAATATGGACATGAGCTAACAGTGAAGAGGATATTTTAAGAGTTCAAATAGGAGATTCTGAGTGGCCTCACTTAGGTTCTGCCAAACAGTCAAAGCCTCTTGCCAGGCTCTTTTCTCAGACACTTTCTTGATTCTGTCTCCGGCACCACTATGAATTAGGTACCCCAAGGCAGAGTGGCTAGAGAGAGCAGACCAGATGCCATCAGAATTAACAGTACACGAAATGTACACGAAACAGTACTAAACCTACCATAGCTGTTTCTTGTTCTTTTTCAGCCAAAGCTTGAGCTGTTGCTGATTACCTTCCAGCAGGAAGGAAAGGTAAATTAAATACAGCTCGGGATCACCAGGTGCCCAGCATTCATGTACCCTGAACACTGGGTTCTCCCATCTGGCCTTCTGGTGGTCCCAGGTCTGTTCTTCATGGATCCCAGCCTTTAAACATTCATTTGACCTCTCTCTCTTCTCCAAGTCTTTTTCTTTCCATTCCTTAACCCTCAGTTCCATCTTCACTTTCTAGTTGCTCTCCAAGGCTTCACCTTTTTGAGTACCTTTTATGTGTTAAATATTGGACTCTGTTGCTGGGCTCCAGTGAATGTTGCTTAAAACACAAAAGGTTAAGCAGAGAGCAACTGTATTGATTAAACATCCATTTTCTTTCCTTTTGTTTTCGTAAGAGCCCTTGATGTTGTCGCTGATTGACAGCCCCACCTGCACACCTCTGGCCCCAGATTCCCCTTGGTAATGTCACTGAGAGCTACAGAGCACCTCACCCACTCTACACAAGCCACAGATCCTTCATGTGCAGTTTTCAAAGGAAAAAAAAAAAAAAGGTAGCTTTTCTCTTTTTTCCATTCTTTCTCCATTCCTTAGACACATTTTATTTCCAGAAGACCCTGTTGAATGAAGAAAAGTAAAATGGGGAGAAGAGAAAGCTTTCAGCACTGACCCCTCCCTTTTATTCGAATTTCTTCAGCCAGCAAGCCTTTGAATATGCTTTCAAGAAGGTGACAACCTTGTTAAATTAGCTTTTCCCTCTTGCCTCTCACAGTGTGAATGACCTAAAGAATCCTTCCTGCAAGACTAACAAAATTACACCCATTAGCGAGCTCGGCATGAGAGGCATGGTATGATGGTGGCTTTGCCCTGTTGTTGGTTCATGATAATGACTACATCAGCTGGCTTTGACTCTTCTCTGCTCTTCCCTAAAAGTGTAATATTGCAAATAATAGGGCATCACATTGCCATTAGAGAAGAGGATAAGCCTCCCAAGTATAGAAGCCAAATGTCCAGTTACTAATATGTATCCAACAATAAATGAGGTCAAACTATAAAAATTCATCTCCTTCTCCAAAAAGCTCTATTTACACAATCAAGTGCAGCCTATTCATAAAAATAGGGTCATAGGATGATCACTAGAGTTGGCAGGACTGCCCTGAGTGACCAATGGGATAGGGGACTCTTTTAGTAACTTGATTCCCTATGTGGCTCCTTCACCATCCTTCTCTCTCTTCGATCAGTTTAAACTTTTGCAGAGAGAACGTCTAACCTGAATCAGATTCTGAATTACTGTCAGCACGATTTAATTAGATGGAAGCTGTGGAACAAAGCTGGATGCCTGCCTCTCTCCTCCTACACTTATCAAGACCCAAACCTCCAACAGGAACTAACCCAAAGGCCCAGGAATGTGATGGAGCCAGTTTCATCAGTTTGCAAAAGCTGACCATTTAATTTTCAGGAATTCCACAAGTCAGTTGTTAGTCACAGCTGTTATTAAAAATTAAATTACACAAAATTATCATTAAAAGTAAGTTATATTAGAAACAAGGGTAATAAATAATCACTTTCTAATTGTTTTACTTTTTTTTACTGTTTTACTATTTTTGTGTTTCTCACTTGTGTTGATAATTTTATTATTATATTACTATTGAATTGATTCTCTATGGTTAAAATTCTAGTATCCATCTAGTCCATGTTCAGCTTCAAATCAGCCATGATGAAGGGAGCATTTACACCACAGAAATGGGCTATTCTACAAATCAGAGATTTATTGCTCTGACTGTCTAGGCCAGGGTTCAGAGACCTATGGCTCAACAGACAAATCCAAGTCCTTAACTTGCTTTTGTATGGTCCACAAGCTAAAAATGGTTTTTACATTTTTAAAGGTTATAAAGTTCTTGTTATAAAGAAGAAGAAAGAAGAAGAAGGAAGGAAATAAAAGAAGTGTTGGAAGAAGAAAGGGGAAGATGATAAGGAGACTCCTTTTTCTCAAAAGGGCCAGAGAGCTGGGCGCCTGGGTGGCTCAGTGGGTTAAGCCGCTGCCTTCGGCTCAGGTCATGATCTCAGGGTCCTGGGATCGAATCCCGCATGGGGCTCTCTGCTCAGCAGGGAGCCTGCTTCCTCCTCTCTCTCTCTGCCTACCTGTAATCTCTCTCTGTCAAATAAATAAATAAAATCTTTAAAAAAAAAAAAAGGGGGCCAGAGAGCAAATATATTAGGGTCTGTGACTTATACAGTCTGTTATAACTACTCAATTCTGTCAGTAAGCACAATGATAGTCACTGGGTGTGGCTATGCCAAAATGTTGTTCACAAAAGTAGGGGGAGGATCAGATTTGAGTCACAGGCCAGCTCCTGATCCCCACTTGGGAAAGCATTCTTAAAGAACCAACTGGCTATATAAATTGACAACAAAGGGTATTGTGTATTTTATGATTCGTAAGTTTTTGCCATACATCCTTTAAGTCAGTAAAATTTATGATAAAAATATCAGACACATATATTTGTATTGGTAAGCTGGTTGTTAAACATTGTACTATTGCTCACAGCCTACTTCCTTCACGACGTCTGTAATCTGTGGTGCTCTCTTCCTTCTCCACAAACCTTTGCTAAGTGCTTACCACATGCCAGACACAAGGGAATTAGAAAGATGAAGTCCATGTTCTTCAAGAGCTCATAATCCAGTATGAAAGGCCAAGAAACAACAGATAAATGTCATAGGACAAAGAAACAAGTGCACAAAACACGAAGGATCCAAGGGTTCCAGGGCAAAGGGAATGAAGAAACCAATGTTCACTAGTCCAGGTGATTCCCTAGAGAGAAGCTGACTTAATCCACATAGCAACCCCATGAAGTATGGGCTGTCTCCATATTATATATGGGCAACTGAGATTCCGAAATTTAGGTAATATGTACAGGTCTAAAGCTGGTAAGAGCAGAACTAAAATTCCAAGTCAGGACTGGTTTGACACCGAAGTCTTTGTTCTTTCACTCCACTCCCAACTGATCCCTTGTTTATAAAAATGGTGTAATCCTATCCATACCTGAATTCACCGCAAAATAGCTTTCCCATATTCTTTAGCAGGTTCCCTCTCTCTCTCTCTAGTATCTCTGCCTCATGAGTTTGTTATTGCCCCAAAGGTAAAAAATTAAATGTTAATTAAAAGTGTTAAAAGAACATGTGTCAATGCAGCTCTGAAGTGGTAACAGTGGTGAGTTGAACTGTGACCAAATGAAAAGCACTGGCGTTAATTAACATTAACAAGTGCAGGTGTTTTTTGTTTTTGTTTTTGTTTTCTTTATGGCAACATCAAGCTCTTTGAGAACAGGAATCTAGCATTCTCTCCACAATGTCTAACAGAGGCTTGTCATATAGGAGAATCTGTTTCACAGCCCTGGTATGACTAGGGAGCCTGAAATTATGCAGAGTCATAATCTAAGCACACTCAACGTGTGTTACCCACTGGTCTTCTGGAGGGACAGTCTTCATCTCTGGAGGGACGAGTTAACCCAAAAAGCTAAACTACCTGAATCTCCATCCTAGCTCTAGCAGGAGCCTGTTTGATGCAAAGTCAATACATTTATCAGTTCACAGAGATCTAAAGAAAATCAACACTTTCTTAAATGCATAGGAGAGAAGACTTTTATAATCTCCCTTGGAAATTTCTTCTAGAGCAGAGATTCTTAAATTTTGATGTGAATCAGAGCAACCTGGGGAGCTTGTTAAAAGTATCTTTTCCTGATCCACTCCCATATGGTCTGATTTAGTAGGACTCCAACCAGAATTGCACACCCCTGGTTAAGAATCTTCTAGAGTTTCCCAATTCCTCCAGTAAATAGATTTTTCCATCATGCCTAACAGATTGATGTTACAGATCCACACACTTTAATCTATAATTCTGAAATCCAAAAACTCTGAAATCCAAAAACTCTGAAATCCAAACCTCTCCACATAATTCATCTAGCATCAAAACCTGTTGTGAACTTAACTCATTTGGGGAACAACCTGACCTGAACTCACTAGAAACTTTTTAAAATCTTAGTTTCTCTAGCTTTGTGTAGATGTGCATATATTTTGCTGCAGAACCATTAATGTGACGATTACAAGGTATCACCCTAAATCCCTGGGAGAGGTATCACAAAATATAAAATGCATGTTCCACTTTACCTTCCCCAAATCATAAACATTTGACCTATGAAATATATTTGGTTCCAAGCATTTCAGATAGAAAGCTACAGACCAAAATGAAATCCCTTGTAATTTTGGTTACTCTTGAAAGATGGGGGACTTAGGAAGATTAAGGAAGAAAATTTACCAACAATTATCTTTGGGCTGCCTCAGTTTTCCCCAGGTGCTTGATCTTCAGAAATCAAAAGGCTAAAATACAACAAATTGCAGTGAATACAAGCTTGTTGGCCACCTGCCTTTGGAAGTCCAATCATCTCCAGGACTACACTTTCAATACCCTATTACTCTAGTTCAGATAAAACCAACTCTTCATCCTTTCTGATGTTCAGTACATTTATCTCATGAAAACATTCAAGACCACATTATAAGTCCACGGGTATTTTAAAAGTTCCCATTCGTCTAAACCCCTATTATCCAATCCCTTTTTCCAGGGCAGACAGATTCAAGAATACCAGGAAAGCTGACAGACAATAAAGTTGGGTTCCAAGGACTGAGGTATCCTCAAGCCAGCAGCATTCTCAGAGAAAAGAAAAATAAAACAAGAAGGGCATGAGGGTCAAACCAAGAGAAGATGTCTAGGTACGAGATGCTGAGTAAATGCAAACTAATGAACGTGACCTTCAGAGTCTCATATTACTCTGTCGGTGCCGCCCTCTCCAGTGTTCTCTTCACATCTTCACTCCATCGCTCTTAACTTGATTCAGTTCACTGGGAAACCATCCCTCCGGACCACCCCCACTAAAAAGAAACCAATTTGTACATGTTGATGGTTGATGTAAACTGAAGATTAATCTGGACAAAAGGAGCAATCCCAACAGGAGAAAATTTAGAGGCTGATTAATTAAGAACTTATTACCTGCAGAGGTTTCCAATGTCCAGACAGTAACCATCTTAAAGAAGAAAAAAATGGGAAAAAACTCAAAGAGAAAGATGCAGGAAGAATTAGGTACAGAGGAAAAGGGAAAGGTAAAGCAAAGTAAAATCTAGAAATATCTCATGAGTGCCCATTTTTTTGTGAGCATACAGAAAGGAAGAGCTGGACCTTTGAAAGACTTAGACTTACAGTAACAATCCCATATTTTTTTCTAGAGTAGATTCTTCAGGGACTAGAGAGACAGAATTTGCACACAAATTATAATGCCAATTATTCAGAGTGATAAATTTTATAGATATATATGCATGTTTATTAATAAATATCATATGGCCAAATAACATGCTGGGGAAAATTATAAACAATGATCTATTTTAAATACTCAAGATATTCTACACATATAAGCATACTTAATTCCAACTGAGTATCCCCAGCATCTTCAGCTGCTTAGTCAGCCAAGCAAAGAAACATTAGGCAGCAGAGGACCTGTATTTAAGTCCAAACTACTCTCCTTATTATTTCTGTGACTTTTGGCATGATGCCCAACTTCTCTGGTCCTGAATTTCTATAGTTGTAAAATGGGGATGATAATAACACTTACCTCACAGTGTTGTTGTGTATAGCAAATGAAGCAACATAATAGTTTCAAGATGCCAGAGTGTGAAAAATATTTCAGTCTGAAGCAAAGTGGAAGAAAAATGTATGGATTTTTTTGATAAAGCTATTTATTCAATAGCATGTCTTTTATTTGGATATTATATTTTTCCTACTTTTCTGGTGTTAAAGTCATCTTTGTGTTATTAAACTGAATTAAAGAGCTGTCAAAGATCTGGCTCTTTCTCTCTGTATGGTTTTAGTAAATGGTTATTGTTTTTGGTTTTACTGTTTGGTTATTTTCCTCAGTTGGCAAAATAAAGAGTAGGCAATTCAATGTTATTTCTGCAAATGGATGCTGAACTGTTGATCTTTGAAACCCAGAGGTCAGAGTACCACAAACATAATACACGGATGACAGAGGTCCCTGCGTTGATGTAAGCTACGGTCACAGAAAGAATCAACTGTGTTTGAAGACAAGTAGGGACAACCAGAAGGTAGCTTATTTGCTTGAAAAACTAGGCAATTCAGAGGAAAAGATTTACTGAGTTATAAGAAATAGGCCCTCAGGCACATCAGCTAATGATTTAGTGATTGGAGTCAGTGGTAAGGGGTTCCAAGATCAGCATGTTATCTCTCCTTTGAATTTACCCTTTCCTGAATAATGCCTGTGATGGTTAGTTGTATGTGTCATTTCACTGGGCTAAGATCACCAGATAGCTGGTAAAACATTATTTCTAGATGTATCTGTAAGGGTACCTCCAGAAGACATTTGAATCCATGGACTGAGTGAAGAAGATCACCCTCACCGATGCAGGTAGGCAGCATTCTACATGTTGAGAGCCCAAATAGAAGAAAAAGATGGAGGAAGGGAAATTCACTCTCTTTGCTAGGGCTGGACATTTATCTTCTCCTGCCCTCAGACATCAGAGCTCCTGGCTCTTGGGCATTTTGACTTGGACTAGGACTTATATAATTGGATCCCCTGGGTCTCAGGGCATGGACTGGAATTAGACCACCCATTTTTTCTGGGGCTCCAGCTTGCAAATGGTACATGGTGGGATTTCTCAGCATCCCTAATCACATGAGCCAATCCCTCATAAGTTAGCCAGTTAGTCAGTCAGACAGTCAGTCTATCGATTTATTAGTTCTGTTTCTCCAGAGGATCCCAAGCAATATAAGAACTCACTGGGACTTTCAAGAGGGTTTATAATAAAACTAAAAACAGTTTTCACTAAATTTTATAAGCCACTGGGGTAGGGGCAAGGTAGCACTGCTTTAGGGCTTGATGAACGGAGTTTGACACAAAATAGGAAGTTTATACCTTCTTGGGTAGCCTTAATAAAAAGTACCAGACAGCAAGGTCACTCTACTCAGGAAGTGTAATGAGCAGAAACACTGGTGACTCTGGGAGCACAATGAGACCGGGCCCTCAACAGAAGCTCCTTTGGTGGCAGGCACCAGTAGCCATGGCAACAAAGAGGCACCTTCATGATGCTTCTTTTCAGGTGGCAAACCACACACCTCACCAAAATAAACCAAACCCCGACAGGAAGAAAATGGCCAACACCAAACAACAGCTAAAAGGACCTGTGAAAGAACCCCAAAGGATCCCAGGAAAACAAAGGGATCAGGAGACAGTGGCAGCAAGCAGGTAGGGGGATACAGAAAAGAGAGGTAGGGTCACTACCTGCAAAGTACTATTTGTTACTGTTAGGGGCATTGGGGGACGCCATGCTTACTCCCATGTCTCCAGCCGTCTGACCATGGCTGAATCCCTGAACACTTCAGAGCCCCAATTTCCTCACCTAGAAAATGGAGTGACAACAGGTACTAACAACTAGCTCACAAAATAATTTTATGAATCAAACAGGACAACATATTGGCAAGCATTTCTTAAATGCTGAAATGCTAAGTACATATATAAGTTTTAATATGTAACAGTGGACTACTATGGAACATTCAGTGCTGGGATCCCCTCGGGATTTAACCTGTAGTGCAGCCATGCCAGAAATCATTGACAGTGTCTTCAAGGAGAAAGAATGAGGAGGGAATGATGTAACTTAATTATAAAATGGAATGGAGGGGAAAACCCACCCAGTTATATTCAGAAGACTAATAAGCCACCAATGTAGGGCAGAATTGTGCAGGAAGGGAAGAAAGATATTATGTATATCATGGTTATACAGATGCCATTTAGTCCCTATAAAACTCTGTAAGGAAGAGATTGTCATTTCTGTTTTACAGATAAGGCTAACAAGATTCAAAGAAGTTAAATAACATACCAAAGACCACATAGCAAATAGAAAACGAGGCATGACATTTTAACCCGGACATTTCTGGATCTAAATCTGATAGCATTTTCTTCTTTTGCTTTTACTTTTTTTTTTTTTTTTTTCCTGTCTGAATAAATAAAAAATCCACAATCATAGCAATCGTGACCAAAATGAGGTGACCAGTAAGTCACTAAATATGTCGCATTAAGTCCCATGCCTTCAACATTTTGCAAGACCAACTCAAATATGTTTCCATATCCAGTAGCCAGCTTTGGCTCCCCATAAGAGATTCCTCCAGATACGCTTGTACTTGTATACTTTCTAAAAATGTTTTTTGCGGCAGTAAATAATTTTTTTTTGTTTTGCAGTATCCTGAAGGCACTAAAGCAAGATTACTTAGATAAAAAAAATAAAATAAAATCCCTT
Source organism: Mustela nigripes (assembly GCF_022355385.1). Classification (NCBI taxonomy): domain Eukaryota; kingdom Metazoa; phylum Chordata; class Mammalia; order Carnivora; family Mustelidae; genus Mustela; species Mustela nigripes. The sequence continues at coordinate 25,915,656 of NC_081565.1, forward strand.
AATTATGTGTAAATGCACCATATGTAGCCCACATAGAGAAAAAAAAACAAACAAACACCCAAAACTTAAATTAAAAATTCATGAGCTGAAAATAAAGCCGGAAGTGCGGATGGGAACCCAGTGCAAGGAAACCCACAAGCTTGTGGCTTTCTGCTCTAGAACACCATCATGCCAATGGGATGATGTGGGACTGTCCGTGTTCCTGCTGGGAACACAATATACCATTATTCAGCTCTTGTGAAATGAGGTATGCAGGGGAGCACATGTGGTAGTAATAGAAAAGATACAATTCTCTTTGGCTGCTTTTCAAGCTTCACTATCCAGATAATTTGGGGACTTTTTTTTTTTTTCTTTGAGAAATTCTCCCAGGACTCAACTGATGATAAGATGAGGATATGTCTTGAATTCTGCCAACAGAGAAAACTTGGCTGAACTAGATGTTTTATTTTTCAAGTTGTGTGCACTTTTGCTAGGGATAGATCTGCTTCCTCCCAATGAACCTTCACTTTTCAGAAAACAAACTCAGACGCTGCCTTGAAAGAGTTTAAATCTTCCCTTCACAGGATGAAGGACCTTCAGTGTTTTTCCCAAATAAAACCCCCAGTGTTCATTGCTAGGATGCCAAGCCCAATGTTGAAGACGATCTCATTTCTGCAGCCTATAGGACACTGAATTAATGGGATGACTTTCTTCCAATGAGTTAAAACCTTAAGCACTTTATTTATTGTTTGCATTTCATTAAATTGTGTCTGTCTGCTGTGGTCCCTGGGTTCATGTTCCAGGATAAATAGTAACCCAAATGAAGAACCTACAACTTGTTTTTGCCAAAGCCAAAAAGACTTTGCAGAAGAAGCAAACCTCTGATATCACTTACATGAAACCAAGCCCACCCAAAAGAGACTTTGGGAGCATGGAAGATGAGCCAAACCCTACGGTATGAGTGAAGCAAGTTACCACATCTCTGATCCACATCTATAAAATAGAGAAAAAGGTATCTCCATCCTAGGATTAATGCATAAATTAAATGACTATTGTGAAAGTTCCTGGCTCTATTCCAGGCACAAAGCGATGCTCAATTATTGCTGGTTCCTTCCTTCCTTTCTTTCTTTCTTTCTTTCTTTCTTTCTTTCTTTTTTTTTAAATCTGTCTCACAGGGTTAATGTGAAGATTGAATGAGATCATTGGGTTGGAGTTTTATTTACATGTGAGATATAAGAAAAAATGAATTTAAAGAACAAAAGCCCACCCCAGAGAACCCTCCAGGGTCCAGATCTGAGCATTTCCCAGATCTCTGTAACGGACTCAAATTGCTGGCAGTCTCCTCTAGGAGAAAAAGAAGCCAGACCTATGCCCTTATATATAGCCTTATCAGAGAACTCTAGGGAAATCGATGGAAAGAATCCCAAAATCATAAGCTTTGCCATGCACTCATTTAAAAAATATTTACTGAATACCTACCACATGTCAGACTCTGTTCTAGAAGTTGTGAATAAAGCAGTGAACAAATGATATGGTTTCTGTTCAAACTTATTTTTCAATGAACAAAGGCAAAATATTTAAATGAGCACAAAAAAATACTATGATGGAGAAAAAGTAGAAAAGGATTGGAAAAGTTGGGTTTTACAGTTTTTCAATAGGGTTGTCAGGGAAGCTCTCACAGAAGATGTGAAGATCTGAAAGGAACTGAGCCAGAAGAATATTGAAGAGAGATCCAGCAGGAGCCTACAAAGTCCCTAAAGGCAAGAGACTTCCTGTTAAGTCCAAGGAATAGTAAGGCACCAAGTGTGGATGCAGTAAAGGGATCAAAGAAAAGAGTAAGAGGAAGTAAGGTCAGACATGGGGCCAGATCATGGGTGATCTTGGGGACAGCGTAAGGAGTTTGGCTTTCACTCGATAAGGAGTGGGAAAAGTCACTGGAGGGTTCTGAACAGAGGAGTGAGATTTTCTGACCTCCACTTGAGCAGAATAACTCTGATGGTTGTTTTTAAGAGGAAGATAAGGGTGAAAGCAAGAAGACAAATTGGGGAAACTCCTTACTGTTTTCCACAGTGGCTGCACCAGATTTCATTCCTACACACCGTGCAAGAGGGTTTGTTATTCTCCACGTCCACAGCAAAACTTGTTATTTCTTGTGTTTCTTATTTTAACTATGATGACAGGTGTAAAGTGATACCTCATTATGGTTTTGATTTGCATTTCCCTGATGAAAAGATGCTCAACATCACTAATCATGTGTCTGTTGGCCATTTGTATTTCTTCTTTAGAAAAAAAGTTTATTCAGGTCCTTGGCCCATTTTTTAATTGAATTACTTCAGTTTTTTTGTGTTGAGTAGTATTTTTTGTAATTTATCTTGGATATTAACCCTTTGCTGGATATGTCATTTGCAAATATATTCTCCTCAATAGGTTTTGCTTGGTTTTTGCATAGTGAAGAAAACCATCAACAAAAGTGTCCATCAACAGATGAGTGGATAAAGAAGATATGGAATATATATAAACAATGGAATACTACTCACATATCAAAAAGAATGAAATCTTGCCATTTGCAACAACATGGACAGACCTACAGGGTATAATGCCAAGTGATGTAAGTCAAGAAAAGACAAATACCATATGATTTCATATGGAATTTAAGAAACAAAGCAAATGAACAAACAAAAAAGAGACCCCAAAAAAAGACTCTTAAATACAGAGAATTGGTGGTTGCCAGAGGAGAAGTGAGTGGAGGATGGGTTAAATGTATAAAGAGGATCAAGGGTACACTTATCATCGTGATGAGTACTGAGAAATGCATAGCATTGTTGAATCATTATGTTATACTCATGAAACTAATATAACATTGTTAATTATACTTGAATAAAAACGTAAGTTTAATTTTATTTTAATAATTTTAAGTATTTTTATTTTTATATTAATATTTAATTAATTAATTTTTAAAAGATGATGAATTAGGAGTCCATTACCATTTGCCACTGGTAGAAAATCTGGAGCACAAAGGAGTACTTTATTCACCCAATATTAAAACAGAATACGTGGAAGAATTAGTGAAAAAGAACATGCCTTTAGTAGAATTCCCTAAATTGAATTCATCACCTAAAAATCCACCATCATTTTAAAAATGGTGGGGAGGAGCGCCTGGGTTGCTCAGTGGGTTAAAGCCTCTGCCTTCAGCTCAGGTCATGATCCCAGGGTCCTGCGATCAAGCCCCGCATTGGCTCTCTGCTTAGCAGGGAACCTGCTTCTTCCTCTCTCTTTCTCTGCCTAACTCTCTGCCTACTTGTGATCTTTGTCTGTCAAATAAACAAAAATTAAAAAAAAAAAAAGATTTTCTTTCTCTCTGCTCCTCCCTGCCCACTTGTGAGGGCATACTTCAGCCCACTCTCTAGGTAAAAAAAAAAAAAAAAAGAATGGCTCATTCTCTTAAAAAAAAAAAAAAAATGGTGGGGAGAGGGAGGGAACTCTGCACAAAAGTCCATCATTTAATTACTAGGTTACTGCTTGGTCCTGAGATAGCATATTTTTCTATTCTATGTGTAGGTAAGCTATTTAACCTACCAGATCTTTTGAAATTTACCCTCAAGTTTTTGCTATTAAGCACTGTATAATGTTTTCAACACATCAAAGTATTAATATGTAAAATATATTTTATAAAAAGAGAAATACATAAAAAGAGAACAAAAAACAAATCCCCTCCAATGGTGGGGCAATTTGATCTATTTCTAATTGACTAAGTTCTAAAATGTAAAACCAGAGAATAGAGGAGCCAAATTCATCACTGGTAGAAACCAAGCTTGGGCAGGCTTAATAACTGAATTATTCTGCAGGGCAGGAGGAATATAAAGTGCACGGAAGCTAAGTCTCAGAGACGGGATGATTTTTTCCAATTTGAAAGAATAATAAAAATACAGACATATTAAGAATAATAAAAATACAGACATATTAAGTAACTCAAGAGTTAGAAAGAACTTGGGAGCACAAGACAGTCACTGTTGGGAAACTGTTCAGGCAAAAAAGTGTCTAGAAAAGAGAAAGGTTCAATAATGAATATTTCTCTATATGGAACACCAAGAGAGTTTCACCACACAGGAGCATGCGGGCTGCTTGGAGCAGAGTCCAATCCAAATCTGATGGAAGAGCTGGAAAAACTAGAAGGAAAATGCCTCTTGTTCCTTCCTAACTAGGAATGCCTTCAGGGAGAGCTCTCTTTTGTGGCTGAGATTATACCATGCCAGTGGAGGACTGTAAAGCTAAATAGAGCTGACAGTTGAAGTCTGATATTTTTATCAAGCTGAATTGGATACCTCAACTTCCTGGTCATACCCAGAATTCCTTTACCTGGTCACAAAACTATTTTTAGACCACCAAGGACTGACAAAACAGGTACCATCGTTTTGGTCTTCTGTGGATGAAAGATAACAGTAACAAGTAATGCATAAGCCTCAATAAACTGAGGGCACTGGCGGCTAAATTATAAAATCTTAGATGGGGTTGGAAGTAGAGGTGATGGTGGGAGTTACCAACAATGGAAAGGGGCAAGCACAATATAGAAAAATAAAGAATAGATGCAGTTGGCCCTTGAAAAACATGTGTTTGAAATGCACAGGTCCACTCACACACCAACTTTTTTCAATAAATACAGTATCTTCAATATTTATTTTCAAAAATACAGTATAAATATGTTTAAAGTATGGTACTAAAATGTATTTTCTCTTCCTTATGGTTTTCTTTTCTTTTTTTTTCTTATGGTTTTCTTAATTGCGTTTCTTTTTCTGCAGCTTAATTTATTATAAGAATATAGTATATAATATATATAACACAAAAAAATGTGTTTTAATCTGCTATTCATGTGATTGATAAGGCTTCCAGTCAGCAGCAGGCTATTAGTAGTTAAGTTTTAGGGGAGTCAAAAGTTATATGCAGATTTTCCACAGCAGGGGGATGGGGGGATTGGCACCCTTAACCTCTGTGTTGTTGAAGGGTCAACTCAAGAGTCTACACTTTGGCTCTAATTAGAAACCCATCTGCCACTCATTAAATTTATGATCCTTGATCAATTAGTAAACTACTCTAATTCAATTTGTTCAAATGTAGAATGATAATAATTTAAAGGTACATGGAATTACAATGTATAGAACACATAGATCATGCACAGTAAATCTTCAGTTCCTTCTTTCACCTTAGTACACATAGAGACTTGATCACAATATAGTCAATGATTAAAATTACAGATTTTTAAGTGGCTGTGTGACTGGGTTAATCACCACAGCAGATTTTATTATACTGGGTCCCCTTTTAATTCAACTTTAGGTGAAATTTCCCACAACTCATTCATTAATTCAGTAAACACTTATTGAACTTACACTGCAGGCCACGTATCCCATGAAATGCTACATGAGATAAAGAGAACAATGTTGTTGTTTCTGGCTTCTTCTTTCTATAAACCCATAGCCTCCAGGCATATGAATATATAATCACCACACTGTGATAATCATGACCATAGAAGAATGCACTAAGAGAGTTCAGAAGAAGGAACTAATAATTCCACCCAGGAAAACATTTATTGCCTACATTTATTGAGTACTTACTATGTACCAAACAATATTTTAAATATTTTACTTGGGTCAACTCTAGTAAGTATCACAGTAAGACAATGAAATAGTTACTATGATTATTTGCATACGGCATAGAGAGTTCAAGTCTCTTGTTGAAGGCCACATCTAACAAAATCAAAACCACAATTTGAATCTAGCATTCCAGCCCCAGGACTCAAACTTCAAACCCTGAAGTGTACTCTGACATAGATTGATGCCTTATAGAGAAAGCAACACTGGAAACAGACCTTGTAGAATAAGCAGTTTGCAAGCCAGAGAAGAAGGGAGCAGGAAAGTCAATGTAGAACCTGGGTATGGAAGCTAAGTGATGATAACTAAATAATGTGTATAGCCAAATGAGGAAAACAGACCAAAAACCAGCAGAGGCCAACACTCTGATTGAGTGAGACTGAGTGACATCATAGGATGAATGGCTCAAGATTCATCAATTCATCAACTCAATAAAGTTGTGTGTTAAATTACTCTCCCTAATATTCCCTCCCAGTTATTCTGTTAAACTTGGGCTCCTTTCAATGGCCATTTCTGAGTCTCCAAAGTCAATCCTCCATCTTCCTCTTTGGTCCCCTTAATTCCACAGCTAACCTTATTGCTCATCAGAGCAAATATCCTATGAGAGATAATCATGGAATTATCCATCTTGGATAAATAATGTGCCTTTAAATACCAACTGTTTGATGTTATTTCGATGACCACCCAACACTGGGTATTTAAAAATGACCCCAAGTAGGGGCACCTAGATGACACAGTCAGTTAAGCACCTGACTCTTGTTTTCAGTTCAGGTAGTGATCTCGGGGTCATGAGATCGAGCCCTGCATTATCCTCTGTGCTCAGCTTAGAATCTGCTTGAGATTATCTCTCCCTCTACCTCTCCCAATTGTGCCCCCCATCTCAAACCAATAGGTAAATCTTTAAAAAAAAAAAAAAAAAAAAAAGATTCCACGTATTTGGCCATGTGATTATGAAGGCCACAAGTTTGCCACAGCAGAAGAGGCTACACTATAATTTATTTACTATCTCAATGGAAAACCATTACCCAATTTTCCATGCACTATATGAGGGGTGGAAGTGAAAAACAAATAAGGGAGATGCTCAGTTTAATGAACTCTGGAGGCCCTAGATTCTAGGGTATTCTTAGAGAAGAAACCTCAAGTAAATAAGGATTAGCTCTTTCTAACGTGTCTGCATCAGACAGTTTTTACCCTTCACTAAATCTCTTCCAACAAAGATTATAGGAATATAACAAAGAATTATGTAAAGCAAAATGTTCAGGACTGTTGGCTAAATCACATGCCTGGATAGCACCCAAGGTGGTGCAACATCACTCTTTGCTCATGTGACATCAAGGTGAGAACATCTATTCTGGGAAACAACCATGAAAAATATAGACAACTTACTAAAACAACTTGCTCTCAAAGGAAGACGGAACTGAAGGAGCAATTCAAAAGATAATTGACATTGAAAGAAGGGTTTTTAATTCAGGAAGATAAAACTTGAATTGGTTGTATAAGCTCAGAAGGATGCCAAGGATGGGGTAGGGTGGAAATTTGAAGATACATGACAGAATAAGGCTAAGAGATTGAGCAACACCATAGGATGAATCGCTCAAGATTGGTGATTGAAGATGTTTTATAGGAATGGGATAGGAAACAACTTCCCCTGATATTGGGTGGGGAGGGGAGATGCGTGGTAATTCAGGAAGTGAAGGAAAGACTGCTGAGAGCTGTTTCCTGACAGTCTCATCTGCTCACTACATCCTTGCTTTTGTCCCTTCTCTTACTCCTAATGTCCAACCACCACTTAGTCCTGTTGATCTTGCCTTCAAAGTGTATCTACAATAAAGCCACATCTTTCCATTTCCACTGTCACCACTGCAATCCAAGCCACAATGGTCCCTAGCCTGGATTCCTGCAAGAACTTTCCCATTGTTTCCTCTATTAACTTCTGATACATTCTCCACACAACTCTTAGAGATTCCATAAGTGAAAACTGATGCCAGCTCCCTCATGGTTCCTTAAATATAATAAAAATTCCTTACTCTGCCAAACTCTTAGATCATCTGTCTCCACTATCCTCTCCAGCCCAATTTTATGTCATTCTTTCCCCCATTTGTGGTCCAGTCATGTTGATCTTCTTTCCATTTTTCAAATATACCATGCTCCTTATTACTCACATCATTCTGAATGTTACTTGCTCTCACTTATATGCTCTTTCCTGGCTCATTCATTTATTTATGTCTATAGGAAGGGTTCCTTCTCTTTCCTGAAGGCTCAGACTAAATGTCTTCTCAAAAAAGTCTTCACTGAATAGCTTGTCCAAGGAAATACCCACCACTGCTCTAAAGCAGGAATTTAGCAGTTAAGATGATAGACTTGAGAAAACTGCCTGATTTCCAGTCTCAGCTTCATCACCTGTATGACCCCAAAGCAAGTAACTTAATTGTTTTCCACTATATAGGAATAATATGAAATAGTTATGCAGAGGCTGGCTTTGACAGTTAAACAAATCAATAAGCATAAGAAACTTAGGGTACCTGGTCCCTTCAGTGCTCAGAAATGACTTACCTCCCTCTAACACTTGTTTGTACTTTGGTGTTTCACATTTACTATTTCATGTTCATACTTCAAACATTGTGTTTCATGTTTACTGTGTGTTATATTTATTGTTTACCTTCTGTTTCATTAGGGAGAGAACTGGTTCATGCACTATTTCCAAGGAGGGCAGAGAAGGGGTCCATACCTCTAGTACCTAAAATGATGCCAGTTGCTCAGCTAATATCTAAGGAATGGAAGAATGAATGAATGACTTAATATTATACCCAATTCAGGTGTTGGGTCTAGGAGAGGCCATGCTGTTGTAGAGAAAAAAAAGCTGAACTGATTAACCATAGTGATCCAGTCAGGTAAGAATGCCTGAGAGCCCAAGAAAGGTCTGAGAGACAGAAGAGGGTGGTTCCCAAGATTGAAGCCATCATAAGGATCCACAGGAGGCTCACTGAGGGTGAGAGCTTCTCAGGTGAGAGAATGGAAAGTTGTGGTAGTAAATGAAGCATCTCAGTCTTGAGCGAAATTGAAATCAAAATGCGGTTATTTCTGCCCCAATGACCATGGTTGGAGATGAGAGTGATCAGAGTTGAGAAAACCAAGAAAGGGAGATGACCAATGTAGCAGAGGAGTTACCGGTATGGAGTGATATTTCTTGTTTATCAGGTGGAAGGAAATTAGGAAGTAAAATGCCAAGCAAGGTACTAAAGTCACTGAAAAGAGTAGAAGTGGCAGGTTAGTTAGTGACAGCAATGAGAATGGGAAAGAAATGACCCAAGTGGCACCTCTGAGTTTTCACAAAAGTAGAAACTTTGAGTTTCTCAAAAAGATTGAGGAGTGTTGTTAGAAAAATTATCCAAACAGCAACAAAGAGTTAAAAGGAATTGCCAGCACTCCTTCTCAGTCTCATGAGTTCAAAGAAATGGGAACATCCTGAAGCAGAGATGACACACAAGATAATCCAGAGGAATCTGTTTGTCAAGATGGCAGGCAGAATGTGGAGAGTGTTTGGGTCTTGGATTGGTCTGACCAGTATCAGAGTTGAAGAGATTCTAAAACTCCCTGAGTTTTGCCCTCTGCTCTAAAAGAGATGGGGAGCCACAGGCTCATTTTTAACATAATCCAGATACCATTTCTGGTAGAATGTGATGCATCTGCCCCAAGGTCAAGAACCACCTTAAGCTTGCTCAATGTCTCTCTCAATCACAAATATCTCCCCATTTTCCCTTGGCTCAGAGGTAACACAAATGTCCCGCTACAAATTGACTGAAGTATCCTTCCTGTAGGCCTCCCCAGCAGATATCAGAAGTGAAAGGGCAGAAATCAAGTCCATATTTAAGAAGGAGAAAGCACCAGAGGCTACTGACAGCATCATAACTCCCTAGGGGGAATCTCCAGCTAAAATTTGTCTAAGCAGATGCAGGAATTTGCCATTTTCCTCATCCTTCCTCATGTGCACTGCTTGACAGCCTCTTCAGATCAGAGCCAAGACTGCAGCCAGCATTGGCCAGATCATGGGGAATACTTGGGAGAAATACTAGTGCTCAGCCCTCCCTCATTTTGAGCACTAGGTCAGGTGAATTACTTCAAATACATGCAAGGCCCTTCTGTTTCCATGGTAACTGCTCTAAGAACCGTAACAATGTCAATCATAGACACGGTGAAATCATAACTTGAACCCATCTTGCTGACAAAGATATCTTGAGAAGTAGCCACTGCTCAGTATCAGACTTCTGCCTCTCATTTGGGGAAGAATGTTTTGTTTACATCCAATCAGTTATGGGAATAAGGGGAAATGGTGGTTAGTCATTTTCCTTCTGCTTCGCTGGGTCTACCTCTGTCTGTATTTTGCTGATATGCTTGTAACTCATTTTCCCTGCTTGAAATTATAGATGGAACAATTCGTTTTTCCACCTCTCTTTCCTGCATAGGTGTAAGCACTTGAAGACAAAATATTGATTTTTTTTCTATGCACTTTAAGGAAAAAAAAAAAAAGAATGGCTTATTCATTTTCATTACATCGTGTCAGTTGTTTTAATTTCTTAGTGTCTATTTTGATGGAACAACTCACAGTATCTAGAGATGAAGTTCTAATCCTGGGGTGCTAAAATAAGATCCAATACGTTTTGCCTGCCCTGAGAAATGGGGCAAATATCTCAGTCGACAGATTCTTGCACGGATAGAGAAGTTAAGAAGTAATTCCCATTTCCTCCCCTCCTGCTTGTGCAAAATCTACACTCTGGATTCTAAAGTGATCTCCCACAGAAGTAGTAAAATTTCATATTCATAACATCTAGAACCTACATGACAATTCCCACCAAAAAATATTTTGGCACATTAACATTCAAGATCTGCTGGCTGATTTATTTGCTTGGTTTTATTTTTTAATGTAAATTTTAGGACACTCTTGCTCTGCCTAATATTTTTCTCTTCCCTTCATACTAGAAAGAATTTCAAAGGAAGAACATTTCTGTGAGTTTATTAGAGCCTTCAGTTTGGATACTGAATTGTTACAAAACCAATATTTTTTACATTTTTCTTCTTAATAACATTCTTTGACCCAGAGAGAACTAAAAAATAAGCTATTTGATATCTAAAATTGCAGAGATAAACTGACATTGTGTTCTGTAGGTATCTTTTCATGAGAAAAATGGAATTTTTAAAAAATGTAATCAAGTTATACAGAGCCCCTCACCTTCAGGTCATCAGTTCAGATTTGTGGGGGTTGAAAGTTGCACAAAGTTGTGGTGGTTGCAGACTCCCAGTGCCCTCTGAGAAATGAGCTGGAGGTCCCAGAGAAGGTCACAGCTTTGTAGTCACCATCCCATGACTGATACCCACAGGCTCACGGGGGAATAACAATTCCAATAGCAGCCCATATATTTGGCCTAAGACTCGTCTTTAAGTTGGTCCTATGCACCCTTATGTTCACAAATGCATGTTCTGAAATGTAAGCTCCATGAGTAATCGAAGTCAGTTATTTTTAGTGGCTCTGGAAAACCTTTGCTCAGTATCCTGCTGAACTAATGCATCCGAGAAGGACGAAGGCCCAGAGAGGAAGACAAGGGAGAGTTAGGACGAAGAAAAGCAGGAGAATGAAAATAAGATAAAAGAGAAGGGGATAAAGATGAAAAGAGGCAGAGAACGTAAAGAAAAAAGGAAAAACAAAAAAGGAGAAAAAAATAAGTGATGGGAGAAATGAAGGAGCAAGACATGGGCACCTGGGTGGCTCAGTGGGTTAAGCCTCTGCCTTTGGCAAGGTTATGATCTCAGGGTCCTGAAATCGAGCCTCACATGAGGATCTCTGCTCAACAGGGAGCCTGCTTTCCCCTCTCTCTCTGCCTGCTTCTCTGCCTACTTGTGATCTCTCTCTGTCAAATAAATCAATAAATAATCTTAAAAAAAAAAAAAAAGGAGCAAGACAGTGGAATTCTGTCCTAGTAGTAAATATAAACCTCTCCATTCTAATAGGACTGTTATTTGTTTTAGCACTATTTTCATAACAGGAATCTTTTCTGTAATTTTGGCCAAAATCCAGACTTCATAATCACTATCCAAAGAAAGAGAAGCCACCAGGGAAGAAGGTTTTGCATTCCAGTCTCACAGGGAAAGTATCCCTTCATCTCAAAGAGAAGTTTACAAGAACCCAGAGTATGATAGCACAACTATGTGCTCTAGCCCCAGGAAAGAAGCCTCACATTAATAGGGGAAATAGGGAGCAGCCTGGATGTGTAGTTCATATTACCAAATTGGACATGTATGGGCCACATGCCCACCAAGGAGGCAATAATTTAAAGACTGGTTCTTGATTTGTTTGAAATCCTCTTTGCTTAGCAAATTGATAGGGATGCATTACTTTAAGGACAAACAGTACTGTAAGATCTACCTCAAGCACTTAAAGACAACATATAGATATCTTTTAGGCTATTGACAATATAAGTTACACAGAAATGAGAATAGAAAATGTATATAAAGAAATAATAAACAATGTTCTAAGGATGACGGGAACGTGGAGTTAAGTACAGTAGAGCATGGGGTTTGGATTTTGTAGTGTCAGTAATTCTTTCAAAAGAAAGAATCAAACTGAATTCAACTTACTCCTCTGTCCTTACCATTGTGGGAGATTTTCACTCCCCTCCTCGTGAAATAACCCGGGGAGATGGATCTGGAGTAAACTCTTCTAGTTTCTCTTAGAACCATTTAACCAATTTTTGACCATTTGTGGAGATAGGTTGGATGGTGAGAATCTATCATCCTATGGCTGTAGTCTCACCAGAATGTGGGGCTGATACATTAAAAATGCTACTATTGTCTAGGATGTCTCGTCTGCTTCTTCTTGGACTTGGACTTGTGCTTTGATTGTATTTTCAAACTCCAGAGGGGATAAAATTTCCTGAGTGGCAACTCTGTGGAGCATGGAGGAAGCAAACAACTTCTCAGCTTCTTCGTCTACTGGTAATAAGTTAATTAAGGTAAACTAAGTTGCTTCTCTGCTCTCCATTCTAGCTGAAAAACAGGAAACCTTACCCCATTCTCTCATCCAGTTGTTACAGAACCTTGCATTTGAGAAGTATGGAAGAGGTTTACTTGACATTTCCCTGACACCACTAATAAAACTGACACTTAGATTGTTTTTTGTTCCTCGTTTTTTCCCTAGAGGACAGAAACAGTAAGCAAATAATATCTTGATCCTTCAACAATAAAATAATAGAAGTTGCCACTTACTGAGTATGTATTATGTAGTTTTACGTATCACAAACTTTACACACATGCTTCTAATTCGAGCAACTAATAACATCTACATTAGGTAACATGCCCCAAGTCAGATGGTTATACAGAATCTGAACCAGAACTTAAAATTTTGTAGCTCTAAAATCCTTAGTTTCAATAAATAATAAACGTCTCCCAAATATCCCTTACTATTTCTCTCAAAAACTTACTAGAGGACTTCTGATCAAATTGAAGATTCTACAGAAATGCTTTGTCATTTCTCCCTCACAAACCTCACAATGATTTAAAAGTACAAAAAGACAGAACACCAAATGCCAAGAGAATGGGTAAGAAGGTAGGAGCCATAAAATTTTGGAAAGTAGAAAGCAGACAGAAAGGTAGTAGCTGACTTATCAGACTCATGAAGGTTGAATCCTGAGCTGAGTATGAGGGCAGCCAGGAATCAAGCCTGTGCCTGTGGAAAAATTTGAGGAAACGTAAGAATTTGTGGCTCTGGACTTTTTAAAGTTGGGGCGTGGATGGGACTGAAACAAGGAATTGAGTTCGAAGTCTGGACTAGACTCTGCAGTTGGGTAGTGATCTCTCTTCCTATCCCAGCAGACAACTAGATGTATGTTCTATAAAGAGACTGAACCAGAGACTCTGGTCTTGGGATCACTGAGCAAAGCTGAAGGGCAGGAGTGACTAGTGTCTTGCTCTTTGATCAAAAAAACCCCACATCACCAGATACTTGAGGGAAAACTTCTGGTCTGAAAGAGACCAAAACAACAAAAAAGTAAAAGGATATCCGAGGCAAGAAAAATAATGCACGGAGAAGAAAACATCTCGAAAACACGGCCCTCTCCACAGAAATAAGAGAAAGATAAAGCAAGAGAATGCATCTACTAACAAAGATTTGATCTTCATAAAACGAAGGCTTTTGAATTAAAACTAAGTGGACAGAAATAAAATCAGTAGAAGGCTTGAAAGGTAATACTGAAAATCTCTCTCAGAAAGTATAAAATAAAAAGAGAGGAAACTAGGGGGAAAGAGAAGAAAAGGAGAGCCATGGGGAAGAGAACAGAGAAACCAGAGGAGAGAAATTTCAGGGTCATTCTTCCCTTCTCCTGAAGAATAGCACAAAATTACAGCCAAATGGCTCCATTGTCCTGTCCTGTAGAATCCACAAGGTCAGAAAGCCTTTCTTCCTTTTGTCCCATCTCCCCTTTTAGTTAAAGCTGGCAGTGTTTCCACAGTTCAAATCCTATCTCTAGGTCTGGCTTCTGAAGTGGCTCATTAAATTCACGGTTCACATCCATATTAATTTCCTTATCAAGTGGTTGTCCACCACACCCTTCAGAAGAAGCACTCTCTCTGGTTTATGGCTTTTGGTTTTTCCTGGGGTTTTTTGCAATATAAATAAGCTGAGAATTTTCTAAATTTTCCAGTTCTGCTTCCTTTCACTGAACAATTTCTTCTTTAATTCATCTTTCTCATCTTACAATCTATTATAGCAATCAGGAGGAACCAGGATGAGTCTTCAACATTTTGCTTAGAGATGGTCTCAGTTAAATATCTCATTTCATCATTCACAAGTTCTACTCTCCAAAAAGACACTGGGACACAAGTTTTACATTTCTTTCCGTTTCTAATAACATATTCTTGATTTCCACCTGATACTTCACAAAAATGACTTTAACATCCATATTTCTACCAACATTCTGATCATAATTAGTTATCACACATTCTCTAAGAAAATGAAGGCTTTCTCTCTAGCTTTCCTCTTTCCTTTGAGTCTTCACCAGAATCACCCCTAATGTCCATATTTCTACCAAAAGTCCCCTCGTGGCAATCTAGACTTTTTCTAGCTGAACCTCAAAACTCTTCCAGCTTCTACCCATTACCCAATTCTAAAGCTGCTTCCACATTTTTAGGTATTTGTTAAAAAGTGACGTCTTGCTTTTTGCTTCCAAAATCTGTCTTACTCCTCTCAGGCTAACATAACAAAATACCACAGACTGGATGGCTTACAAAACATAAATTTATTTTCTCACAGTTCTGCAGGCTACAAGTTCTAGATCTGGCAGGGTGGGTTTCTAGTGAAACCCTTTTTCCTGGCTTGCAGATGGCCACCTTCTCACTACGTCCTCACTTGGCAGAAAGAAAGAGAAATCTCCTCCTCGTCTCCACCAGTCCTGTTGGATTAGGGCTGCACTCTTAGGAGCTCATTTAGCCTTAATTACTCCTAAAATCTATCTTCAAATTACAGTCACATTGACGATTAGGGCTTTAAATACTAGAGGACAGAAGTTTCTAAGAGAGATGCACCCAAACATTGATCTCTATCTATATACACATATACGTATCATATACAGACACATACATACATACACAAATTTACCTATTTATCTGATAGATTATCTGAGTAATGTGAATATAAAAGTTAGAGATACATTCATTTGGCAAAGAGTTTAGCAACAGATTAGTGCTATGTGCACAGAAAACTAAACAAAAAAATTTGGAGCATTACTAAATCCAGGGAAGTAGGGGGAAAAAAGCTGTATTTCCCCATCCCCCAAAATGGAAATTTAATCATAACACACACATGACTCAGGTATAAATAATGCTCATTTAGTCGTAGTTGTATAAACACTCAACTTGTTTTCAGATCTCAAGTGCAGATGGCTGAGGTAACCACACTCTTCAATCCCTGGCTCACTAGTGTTGGGCTTGGTGCAGCACCTCTTATTTATATATTCCCCTTATTATCACTTTCCCTATATGCAAACACTGATATGTTTGAAGCATATCATTTCATTTATGCATTCTTTCAAAATGTGGTTTGTATTATTTGCATATATTTTTAATTTACAGAAGTTGTATTTTGCTATATATCCTACTCATTTTATCACCTTTTTCACTCAGCACTATTTTTTAGATCTATGTCTATTGCTGGGTATACAACTAATTCATTGCTCTTAATTCACAAGTATATTATGTACTTATGTAGCCACCATATATACTTATCTGGTCTGTTATTGATCAACAGCTCTATTGTTTACAACTTTCTGATACCTCAAAGGAAACAGAGAACTTCTGTAGGGTGAACATCTTGAAGTGCAACAGAGTTGACTAAGTAGTGATAGAGAACTGTCCAGAATCACTAAACTGGTCCACATGCCCGCCAGTGGTACTCTGCACATCTTGTACTGCCACGTACCTCCCATCTCTTAGCACTACCTATTGAATTATGGTCAGTCTTAATGACAAATAGTAGTATTTTAATGTCCTTGTTTTTCTGATCACCAATAAGTTTAACCATCTCTTCATCTGCTCATTAACCACTTGGGTCTTTTCTTTCTTAAATTACCTATTCATACCTTGGCCCATGCGTTTAACTGCTGTCTTATCTCTTCTTTTTTTTTTTTTTTTAAAGATTTTATTTATTTATTTGACAGACAGAGATCAGAAGTAGGCAGAGAGGCAGGAAGGGAGAGAAGGGGCGGCGGGGAGCAGGCTCCCTGCTGAGCCGAGAGCCTGATGTGGGGCTTGATCCCAGGACCCTGAGATCATGACCTGAGCCGAAGGCAGAGGCTTAACCCACTGAGCCACCCAGGCACCCTGTCTCTTCTTTTTTGATTTGTAGAAATTCCTGTTATAGTCTAGAACTTTGTCTCTTTTAATTTATAGAACTAAGCAAACGAGAACACAAGACCACTAGTAATTCCATGAAAACTAAAAGTTACATAGAAAAGGAAATTTAATCAAACCCATTACATGACTCAGATGAAATATTTGCATCGTCATAACAATACAAGCACTGCATCCTAATCTAACAAAAATTACTACTAGAATGATAGAAAGAGGAAAAGTGAGTGGGAGGAAGATGTAAAGATAAAAGCTAAATCTCATCTTTTATGTTAGGAAGATGCTAAAAAACTCTTATGGGTTGAGTCACTCCACCCTCCCTCCACGAACTATCCACCCTGGGGCCAAAAAGCTATGCTAAAGTTCTAATTCCAAGTACCTCAGAATGTGACCTTATTTGAAAAGAGTCTTTAAGATGTAATCAAGTAAAACTGAGGTCATTAAGTTGGGCTTTAACCAATATGACCAGCGTTCCTATAAAAAAGGAGGAATTTCATCAAAGGACAAACATGCACAGAGAGAAGACTGTGTGCAGAAGACACAGTGAGAAGGTCATGTGAAGATAAAGATAGAGATCAAGGTGCTCCTTCTACAAGCCAAGGAACTCAAAAGATTACCAGCAAAACACCATAAACTATGAAGAAATCAACCCTGCTGTCACCATGATTTCAGAAGAAATCAACCTTGCTGTCACCATGATCTCAGACTTCCAACCTCCAGATTACAGAATATTAGTTTCTGATGTTTAAGTCATCAAATTGTAGCACTTTGTTAAAGCAGCCCTCAGAAATTAATGCAAATAGCTAAATGGATAGATAAGTAAATAAAGAAATAGCAGCATACATATGATGTTCTAAACATGGAGGCAGCCATAATTGTAACTGATTGATTACCTCGGAGAAGTGGGAATGGGAATAAGGATAGGGACGGATGAAGCAGGAGATTGCTGTTTTCCATTTTAATTCATGTAAAACTATTTGATTTGAACTATGTGTACCTGCAACTTTTATAAAATACATCTTTAAAAAGCTATCTTGCCATGTTTTAAGGAAGATAAGTTTCTATATTTTTTCTACTTTCACAGCATCAAAGATGACTTTTTGTTCTACTAAGAAAATGCTGGTCTTTAAATTTCAAAGTGCTTTGTTGTAGGGTGTCATGGTCTGGTATAATATTGAACTAGTCTTGGACTGGGGCCTAAATCCCAGTTGTTATTAGCGGGCAAAAACATTTACATTTCAAGAGGTTGGATGGTAAGCAGCAGAGCATTATGGAAATACAAACTTCAGAGAAAGATCGAAAAGGGTCTAAGTGCAAATGCCCATTCTTATTAAGTCATATGGCCTGAGGCAAGTCAGTTTAAACCTCACCACCTCAATTTCTTCATCTGTACAATTGGATAGTAAGACAGTACTTCATGGGAATTTTAATAAGAAACACTTAGCACAATGATAGGCTCATGAGAAGCACTTGATAAATGGTAGCCACATGGTTATGATATCCATATTAAGAAGATTTTCTGTTCTTTGCAACTATATCTTCAGTCACTAGTCCCTTCTACTTCCTCATCCTTCAATCTTGATTTCAATCATTAGTCAATTTTGCTCTCTGGTTAGATGATGATATAGAACAAAATCTCTGATTTTAAGTCCTTCATCTGCAACCTACTTGAGGTCTGACAAGTCACTTAAATTTTCTCAGCCCCAGGTTCCTCATCTGTAAAGCAGGTTAAATAATAGCTACTGTCATGATTAGGTGAAATAATGAACATGGAAATGTCTGATGCAACAGCTAGCAGAGCTCAGATGCTCAGTGTGTGGTGGCACAAGGCAAGTTGACAGGCAAGTCCACTTCCCAACATATAAAATTAAGTAATATTATATAAACACAACACCCAATATTTTTCAGCTATTTCACAACACTTTGTGAATATTTAAGAGCCAGCTCCACTCTTCAAGAGGATACTTAAAAGACGGGAGTTGTAGATAGAAGACATCCATGAATACCCAATGCCTTTGCTTCACAAAATGCCACAGAATTAGATTTAAACAGTATTCTAAGCAGAATTGTCCAGGTTATTGTAATTGAATTAATTACCAATGTAATCCAAAAATTTGCAATAAAGGACAGTCCGATCCAAATGCAACGTAGTATGAGTGAGCTGTAGTACTTAAGAAACCTGTGGTAAAACTTTAAACAAGCATATTTTTGTTGAAGTACTGCCCACGTTTCTGAAACAATTCAACTTATAAAGCTTCAAATTTACAAAACATCTAAAACCCCCACCACTAAAAGATTCTCAGACTTCTCAATGAATTCCATCCAACAGTGATCTGATTTACAGAAATCTGCCTGGCTCATACATCTCCAGGAACACAGCCATTGCCCACATGAGTAACCCTCACGGAACAAGATTTCCCCTGCCTTGATGCCCATTACCCAAGTGAGTAGGGGCTGAGTTTAAATCACCAAGGCCCTGCCAGAATAGTCTCCTTCCCTCTTGCCCTCATCACTGCTGTGGTGTCCTGTCAGGGAGAAGATATAGGGCTCTCTAAACAGTTGAGTTCAGCAATCTTCTAAAATGCTGATGCAGCTCCCTTGGCTAAGTGAACACAATATTTCTGTGACAACCTTCCATAATCCAAGAAGCAGCTCTCTTAGGTCAGCAGAGGTGATAGTGGTTCCCTGTCAACCTGGAGAGATCACTCCAAATTTTCATTCTTAACTGGGAAGAATTTGCTCCCTTTTGTGTTTGGATAAAATCCATACCTTCGTACAAAGCACTGAAAGGCATCACTGCAATCTCTTCTCCCTATGTCTCTTCAATGCCTAGGACTATATCCCCACACACGGGCTTGATGGCTCATTATACAATATGGTAAGCCACTGGGCACATTCAAATTGGTTTTGATGTTCTTGTCCATCAGATCAAATTCAACCTTACACTGGCCCATCACAATAATAACAAAGATATAGTTAGTCCTTTTTGGTTTACAAGGCACCTTGATTCACTTCATATCATTGGTTCTTTCCATCTGTTATTTTAATATTGTCATCTTCACAGTATAGATAGGGAATTAAGTTTTTCAACATGGTCCTTTTTGTCTATGATCCTCCCCAAATACTGCATTTCAGATCAATCAGCTTGTTTGAGATGTGAGCAGAGCAAAGCCAGGTGTCTCCTGTCAAGCTACATCCAGGTCCCAGTCATTCTTATATCAGCCACTGAAGCCCAGTGAACATTCTGTTCTTGCCCACATAACATAAGCATACATGTCTATTTAGGAAGAAGGCAGGCAAAACCCAGCAGCACAGAGCTGTGAAAGCTCAGGCGATACATCGGCCTCCTGTGTGAAATCAGTTACACTTTAGTCGTGACAAGAAATGACATTTGTTGAGCACGTACCATGTGCCAGGTATTATATTTATTACTCTCCATGTATCATCTCGTGCAATTCTCAAAACAAACCAATGTGGTAATTGCTATTTTCATCCCCATTTTCAAATGAGCCATGTATTAATTAGGGTTCTCCAGAAGCAATAGGATATTTGATATCATGATATTGGACTTATCATGAGGGACTGGATCACACTATTGTGGAGACTGAGAAGTCCACGATCTGCCACCTGCAAGCTGAGGTTCCAGGAAAGCCAGTGGTGTAAGGTCAGCCCGGACTGTAAGGCCTGAGAACCAGAAGCTGTAATATATGAGCACAGAAGATGGAAATCCTGGCTCAAGCAAGACATCAAATTTGCCTTTCTCTACCTTTTTGTTTTATTCAGGCCCTCAGTGGATTGGATGATACCCACCTACACTGGGAGGGTAATCTTCATTCTGTCTACAGACTCAAATGTTCATCTTTTCCAGAGATACCCTCATAGACGCAGCCTAAAATAATGGTTTACCAGCTGTCTGGGCGTCTTGTAGTTGACACACACAATTAAACATCACAAGGAAACAGAGATTAAACTGCTGACTCAGGTAGCTGATGCCACACCAGGGCTCCAAATGTCCCTGCTTCACTGTTCCCACCACTACCCAATCTGCCTCATACCCTTCCTAAAAACAAAATGCTGCAAGTGGCTCTTGACAGTCCTCCAATACCCAACCCAAAGTTGATGTGTCCTTACACTTGGAAATCGGGAGTTCTCAGAGGAAATTGGGAACATCTGCCCATCATCATTTGATAGTCACAAAATCAACAGTCCATTGCAATGCTACTGCCTGTTATTTCATTTTAACCAATTTGGCTTTTTGTAGCATAAAATACTTCTAAGGACAAACAGATTTGAGAACATCTTCTTTTCCGCTCACAGGTTTCAAAATACCCCTGACATTTAGTTTGTGATTTAACATCCTGAAGCTAGATGGGCCTACACGTTGCAGAAGATTTAAAACTGAACAAAACAGTTCCTGTCATTAGGGACTGCACTGAGAAGTGACAGGCAGGACACTACCAACTATAATACAGTAAGTGCAACATTAATGGTGGTGCTTTGGTGACCAAGAATAAGAAAAAAAGTAATGTATCCATTGCAAATGGAAGGGCTACGACTCCATCAAGGTGGTGGTATTTGAGCTGGGCTTTAAAGGTGGTCTGGGAGTCTACCATGGACTCAAGGGGAAGGGAAGGGCATCCCAGGCAAAGGCACAGTCAAGGAATGACTGAATCATAAGGGATGCTGAATACGGTGGAGGGCATGTTTCAAACAAAGACAGAAAACAGTGGCAGGGGAACAACTGTTAAGAACCCTAAATTCGTGATGATAATGAGATTTGTGTAGTGTCTCATAATCTGGTGCTTTTACTTTCACTCGATATTTAATTAACCCTGTAGAGTTGTTACTATTTTCTACTCTTTCCAGAAGGTAAGAGAAGTTAGGCCCAAGTCTTCACAGTCAGAACTAGAAACTTTACAGTCTTGGGCCTATAAATCCTATACTCTAATACTTAAAAGAAAAAGAAGAAAAAGAAAAGAAACAGACTGCCATAGGAGGTTGGAAAGTGCAGGGAAGAAGGGAAGAACCAAGGGGAAAATCTCTCTGAAATGCTCAAACTGAACTGAAATCCATGCCATTAGTTGTCAGTGCTCTGCGAAAAAGAGCAAAGCACCAGCAGCTACCCACCATAAGCCACTCCTCCTAACTCTTCCTTGAAAGTTCTCTCCAGATCTCTCTCAAGAGTGGTAGCCACTGAGAATGAAATGATCGAATGTTAGGGCGCCTGGGTGGCTCAGTTGGTTAAGCGACTGCCTTTGGCTCAGGTCGTGATCCCAGAGTCCCAGGATCGAGTCCCATATCAGGCTCCCAGCTCCATGCGGAGTCTGCTTCTCCCTATGACCTCCCCTCTCATTCTCTCTCACTTTCTGTCTCTCAAATAAATAAAATGTTAAAAAAAAAAAAAAAGAAGAAGAAGAAGAAGAAATGATGGAATGTGATGGAGATGGGGAAAAAAGGCTGAATTCAACTTCAGTATTTCCTTCCTTAGCTCCTTCCTTCAATTTGCTCATGCAAAGTTGGTTCCAGCAAGGTTTTTATGTTTATACTATTTATTTATTTATATATTGCCTCATCCCAAATAATCTGAAACCATTCTATGTGGCAAAATACTCATTTAAACATCATGAGAGAGAAAGAGAGAAAGGAAGGAAAGGAAAAAGAAAAGAAAAGGGAAAGAAAAAAGAGAAAGTGAAAGAAAGGTAGATTACATTAGAACATCAGAGACAAGAGAGAAATGGAGTGTGGTTCAGTGGGCAATGGGATCTCTACCACAGTTCTGTTTAAGCTGGAAGTTTAGCTCCAGGCTTCCTGGCAGACAAAGCAAAAATTGGAAACCTAATGTGTAAAATGTCCTTTTGACCGCTAGAAGAAAACATATAAGCTCCTCAGTAGAAGCCAGTATTTCCTAGTAATTAATTATAAAATGAATTGAGGTGAGAGGGACGCCTGGATGGCTCAGTCAGTTAAGCATCCGACTCTTGATTTTGGCTCAGGTCATGATCTCAGGGCCATGGGACTGAGACCCCACTTGGGGCACACCATGCTGTTGGGCATGGAACCTGCTTGAGGTTGTCTCTCTCCCCCCTTCACCTCCCTAATACAGGTGTACACGCATTCTCTTGCTCTTAAAAATAATAAAATAGGGCGCCTGCGTGGCTCAGTGGGTTAAAGCCTCTGTCTTCAGCTCCGGTCATGATCCCGGGGTCCTGGGATCGAGCCCCGCATAGGGCTCTCTGCTCAGCAGGGAGCCTGCTTCCCTCTCTCTCTCTCTGCCTGCCTCTCTGCCTCCTTGTGATCTCTGTCTGTCAAATAAATAAATAAAATCTTTAAATAATACTAATAAAAAAATAATCTTTTTTCACATGAAGTGTGCTCCAAGTGGCTCTGAGAAATGCAACGAGTCAGATCAACAAGGAGATCTGCTTCGTGCTGTAAATGCAGTGGAGAGTGTCACCAGGCAGCTCGGAAGTCTTAGCTTCCATCAGTACGTATTTCTTCTTGTTTCTCAGAGCACGCTGCCCTGGCGCTCTCCCTCTCTCTCCCTGCCTCTCCCTCTGGGGGCTCCTCCTTGCCTCAGAGGGCATCTCACATTAGATGGCTGCTTTTTCTCCCACTTGTCAGGAACATATTTTTCAAATTAGCACTTGGGAGCTTTGAGGAAAACCCTGACATTGTTGAGAAAAGAGTGAGAGCCCAAGGAAAAAAAAAAGAGAGAGAGACAGAGAAAGGGAGGCCTGTTTTTTTCTCAGCTTGTTTTATACTTGCAATACAAGCAAAGAAAAATAAACATCCAGATTCTGCAACGGATAGGGAAGTTCCCTGGCTTGGTGTGGTACCAAAGCTTGGTCTTCCCCCAAACCCACTGCTCTGTCCAAGCAGGGAGTTGTCCCTCAGCCTGAAAAAGTATGGCATTGCCTCCTTCCTCACCCTCCCGCTTCCTGTCCTCATTATGTTTCCCTGTGGATGGACAGGAAATGATTGGACAATACATGAATAGAATACCTTATCCAGCAAGCCACATCCATTCCTGGCTTGGGAGAGATGTCTGCTTCTGAGGCCGCACTTCTAACTCAGTGAGACGCCTCCTGTCTCCTGTGAGAAGGCGGGGAGCTCAAGAGGCCCAGCTGATCATCGTTAGCAAATGGGCCAAGCGTTCCTACCAGGACCTTCCACCTGGCCTCGATACTGCCCTGTTTGAAGACAGTTCCCCATCTTGACTAAGGACTAAAAATGAGAAAAGGGCAAAAAGGAGTCTTTCTCTGACAAGAAGCTGGAAATCGATTAAGAGAAGTGACTTCTTCATCTAGATCAGGGTCCAGCAGAGTAGAGTACTGGAGGGATTTTGGAGCTCAAAGACTCCTGTTTGAACCCTGACTTGGGCAACTGCCTGTCATGTCCTGGGGCAAGTATTCTTACCTCCTTGAACCCCAGCTTCGTTCTCCATAAAGTGAGGATAAATGCCTCCTAGTTGTAGAAATTGAGAGGATATTTGAGAACATGCTTTGACCGCTCAGCAGTATGCAAATTCTAGTTGTTATTAGTGGAGGAAAATTTTCTTTCTCATAAACCCAAGCAGTTGACAACAGAAGATCTGGGTTCCAGATACCCCTAGCCCAGAGCGTCTGGAGCTAATGTGTACGGGCGGAGTTGTTTTCAGCCAGTCCATCACCCTATCTGAGCCTCAGTTTCCCGCAGTGAAAGTACTGACAATGGAAGTCACCTCAGAGCACAAGGCCTCTGTGAGAATCAAGGGACACTGAACATCAGGAAGTACTCTGACAACCGGAAAATGCTAGACAAATATTAGTTGCTAATATCATTAAGGAACAGCCTGAAGGCCTGAGCTCTGGTGCCAGTTTTGCACGTGTCTTTGCCCTCGGCACTTCTGCAGCTGAATTTATCATACTCTGCTATAAGCTGTCTTTTCCCCTGACAATTATTTAATGCCTTCCTCAATAACCAAGTTCCCTGAGTGGATCCCCAGAACCCATGGGGAAAAATCTCTCTATTCCTATCTTTGGGAAACTTACACTAGGCAAGGCACAGAATAAATAACCAGACCGCTGAAGGAAGATAACGTCAAATGGAAAGAATATGGACCTTGAGGTCCCAAAATTGGTTTCTGACACCCAATGCTGGCTGAGCGACCCAGAGTCTCCAGGCTTCCCTGAGCTTTTGTTTCTTATTCTAAAAATGAGTCTGATCATAATGACACCCGCCCCACGACTTGCAAGAATTAAATGAGAGAATGTCCATTTGTAGTGTTGTATAAATGCAGTCATTATCAAAAAGGAAAGGATACTTTGACAATAAAGACAGCTACTACTTACTGAACACCTGCTATGTGCCAAAGCACTGTAGCTAGCCCTCTGTCACTGCCCCAAGGCCTCCCACCAGGAGATGGGTATTATCCCCATTTTACAGATGAGAAAACTCAGGAAGGTTAGAAAGTAAGTGGTAGAGAAATTGCTAGATCCCAGGTTTGTTTGGTTACAAAGCTCATGTTCTTTCCACTACCCATTTGACTTCTTCCTCTAAACTAGTATCAGCAATAATACAACTTCTCAGGAGTCACTTCCTAGCCTAAGAGTAGACTTCTGGGTGCTTTGCGTTCACTGCAGACTTTCAGGGCAGGTTTTGTTACCTGGCTTCCTGCAGAAGCAGGCCTGAAGGCAAGGACAGGAGTGCAGGGAGTTTGAGAGGAATCCCAGGAAATGCCAGTAGGAAAGTGCAGACAGGAGAGTATCACTAAAGGGTTTATTGCTACCCAAGGAATTTGATTCCACTGGGGAACTCTGGGGATGCTACAGAAAATACACCTCAGATACCCATCTCCTTTGAGTGAGGGAACTAGAAAATTTATACTGCTGTCTGGCATTAATGGTTTGATACTCCTGCCCTGCTGTTCAGCACAGCAATCCAAGACAACACACACACACCCCACAAAAACAACTCTCAAGCAAAAGATGTTATGCTAGAAACCAGAACATCATATTAAATATATGAACCAAAACCAAATGAATGAACAAGCCTATGCTGATGGAGAAGGGTAGTGATAGGGT
This sequence comes from Mustela nigripes, assembly GCF_022355385.1. Lineage (NCBI taxonomy): Eukaryota > Metazoa > Chordata > Mammalia > Carnivora > Mustelidae > Mustela > Mustela nigripes. The sequence goes on from NC_081565.1 coordinate 25,941,229, forward strand.
ATCAGGATAACTGAATAAAGGAAAGACGGAAGGCAGAGAAAGGTCAAGAAATTTACCAAAGTAATGGTTTGAAGAATCAAAAGGCTACAATCTTTCTGATCACATGATTTCATACACATTAAGAGACCCGAGACAGACTGGATTATTCCAACTTTTCATTCCTTATCCATTAACAAGATTATTAATCTATACCCTTTGCATTTGTAACTCTGCAGTGCCTCCCACTTTGAGTCAGGTTTGCCTCCTCACCCTTTGCCTTGACTTGACCACATGACTTGCTTTGGTCAGTGGAATGGTAACAGGACACAAATAAAGATGTGGAATACATTGCATCACCACTTCCTCATATCAGGGAGATCATATGATAGTTGTCTTTCTCTGCTTGACTTATTTCGCTAAGCATGATACACTCTAGTTCCATCCATGTTGTCGCAAATGGCAAGATTTCATTTATTTTGATGGCTGCATAGTATTCCATTGTGTATATATACCACATCATTGCTTATTAGGGTTTATACTCCTACACTTTATGCCAGAGTTATCCTGCAGGTAACCAAACAAAAACAAAAACAAAAACAATGATGAGCTAAGCCCAACCTAAATCAGCTAAGCCCAGCAAGTCACAGAAGTATCAGTAATCCCAGCTCAATCATCCCACTGAGCCCGACCTAAAACAGCTGAATTAACCCTGACACACAAAAGCTGAAAACATGCTTCTTATATAATGCCGTGATTTTTGTGGTCATTGAATGCTCTGAAGCCAAAGATAACTGTTAGAAAATCTGTACTTCGTTCTTCTATGCTAGCAGCAAACATTCATTCAAAAAAAGTAGTTGATCTGGGGCACCTGGGTGGCTCAGTGGGTTGGGCCGCTGCCTTCGGCTCAGGTCATGATCTCAGGGTCCTGGGATCGAGTCCCGCATCAGAGCAGAGAGCCTGCTTCCCTTCCTCTCTCTCTGCCTGCCTTTCCGTCAACTTGTGATTTCTCTCTGTCAAATAAATAAATAAAATCTTAAAAAAGTTGATCAAACATTTCATAAGTGGCTGCTTCAGGTTACCATCTGAAATTGTTCGTTTACTCGTCACTTCTCATCCTTCCCTGAACTGTGAACTCCATGAAGCTTTGTCTTGCTCAGAAGCTTTGTCTTGTTCACCCCTATATCTTAAATGCCCAGCACCATGTTTGTCATAGAATGGTGTTCAATAAATACTTGTTGATTGAATAAATGAGTATCAGCTATTGTACTATGGATCATATATATTCAGATGGCACTCTAGTCAAACTCAACTTACTGGAGTAGACAAAGGCATATATACAACTATAACTGATCTCTCTTATCATTATATTATGGAAGCAGAGAAGAATAAATAGTGGAGAAATAATAGAAGACATTATTGAAATAATGACCTTGGAGTCACTATTTGTTGGCTGAAGATGAATACAGATTTTCCTAATGGCGGTGAGTTGAGAGGCTTTCTAATCAAAAGGGACAGCATGAACAAAGGTCTAGAGATGTAGAAGATCACCCAGAGTGGCTAAAGCATAGGACCTGTGTATAGGGGAACAATGAGTGCGACCCAACCATAAATGACATGCATTTTGTCTTCTAGGAAACAGAGAACTATAGAAGATTTTTAATCAAAACATTAAGACAATCCTTTCTTTCACAAAGTTTCGTAGATAGCCACATGGAAGAACAATTAGATTTACTACATCTTCTAAAGAAATTGGCTTCCCACTATTCTCCTTCCTTAAATCTTCCTTGCCCCGATACATAAATGCATACCAAGAGCTCTGAGATCCAAGTTACCCATGTTCCCTTAAGTCTCCTTCCTTTCTGTCCATTGACCCCTACACCCTGAATTTTCTACAACCCCAAACTAAGACCCTGGCTATGTGCCCCACCCCCAAGACACATTTGATGCCTACACAAAAAACGAGATCGTTGAAATCAATCAGAAACCTGACCTTGCCCATCAGCAGTACTCACACACCTGGGGACCTTCCAGAACAGCTAAGACTGAGAAGCCTTAAATGTGGATGAGGCAACCCCCATCTGCAAGACACTGAAGGGAAACATCCATTTGTACAAGGCGTAGAAAGAGTAGAAATCCCTCCCACTGGGCATGCATTTCCTAACCTTTGAATCATCTATGATATTAGACTAAGGAAACTTAGCACACACTAAGTAATGTGAAGTCCACAGATCATAAGTGCAAGGATCTTGTTAAAGTCATATGTAGTAGAAGAGATTTGTTATATAGTCAACATTAACATCATCAATATTTACTAAGCCTTCTTTCACTGTGATAGTAAGCTGGGCAACAGTGCTACGTGCAGTTACTGACTTTCAGCTTAATAATGAAACTCCCACTTACTTATGGAGCATATCTGTGATCTATCGCATCTTGGGAGGTAAAGTACTATGCAATGAACACAGACAGCACATGCTGGGAATAGTCATTTTTAATATATACTATCAGCTCAAAGTATCAAAAAATCAGGCAGTTGTGGAGAAAACTCACCACAGCATCTATCATTGGCAGTTGATAAAAGACCAATGCATACTTGCATTTGGACCAGAATATGGTAACAACAGTGTGCCTCCAGTTTTAAATGTGAGAAAGGGTTTATCTATACCAAAAAAAAAGACAATAAGGTCAAAACCAATCCATGCTCTGTGCTCAGGCAAGTACATAAGAGGCATCCCCTTATTTGCAGATAAACAAAAGATAAGTCCAATATAGAGCACATGAAATAAAATTCTAACCAGAGGGAAGGAGAGAGTCATCCCAATACTCATAGGAGATGCAATACCCTTAAACGTTGTATGAATTCAAAGGGCGTTTTATATTACAGTGAGTTTCCAATGGAATTCAAGAAAGCATGACTTCTATAAAACAAAAATAATTATAATAGAGAAATAAACGACTAAACAGACAGAAAGGGGAAACAGAAGGATAATAGGATAAGACACAAGAAAATTTGCTGAGATTAAAGGAAGGAGACAAGCAAAATTAGAAAAGTAATAACAGAAATGCTATCTCCATTATAAACAGAATTGACATTGTGAAAAATGAAGACACACATATGGAGGGAAAACAAGTCCCTACAAACTCAAGGAGAAAAAGATTAATTTACTTGGTAAAAAATAAAAAAGAAAGATAATAAAAGATGCTTCCAGGAATCCTAAGAAAAAAATAATCAAAGACATAACTAAAGAAAACTTCCCAGAACTTAAAAAAAAAAAATTAGTCTATTGTTTAAATATTTAATCCACTAAAATTAAGAAAAACAAGCTTAAATCTGGATATTTGGAATTCTTGTCAATTACATAACTAAAGGAGAAAAGTCCTAAAAACATCCAAGTGGGGGAAAAGTCATTATCTGGAAAGGAACAGATTTTAAGTTGGCCTCAGATTCTTACTCTGAAACACCAAAATGGCATAAGGTAATAAAGCAATGTCTAAAGGTCTGAGGGGAAAATATTGAACTATGAGAATTATGAACCCAAAGAAATAACTTTCCATTTGAGATTCTAATCCTGCATTGTATATAATATGGGAAGAGCCTCCTAACTGATTATCTTCCCACATGTCTCTCTACTTCAGTCTATCTTCCATACTCTTTGCATTGATTCTGCTTCCTTGCTAAAAAACTTTTCAGAGCTATGGGATTTTTAAAAATATGGTAAAATGTTAATAATGGAATCTAGGGGGTGGGTATAGAGGTACTCACTGTCAAATTCTTTCAACCTGACTGTATGTTTGAATTTTTTTATACAGTTAAAAAAAGAAAATTTTTCAAATCATTCTAATTGTCTACCAGACTACCAGATAGAATCCAAACAGCCTGCATGCAAACCTCTTCAGTCTAACCCCAAACTACCTCTCCAGTAGCACCCTCTACCCATTATCCTCACCCATTTTCCTCTTCCAGTCACCATGAGCTCCCAGCTATTCCTGGAGTGCACTTTATTCTTTTAGGACCTTTTTACCTACACTCTTCCCTTGTCTCCCCAGACAGGAGCGCATCCATCTTTTCTACCTGTTTACTGCTATTCATCTTCAAAGACCAGAGCCAACATTATCACTCCATGAAGATCTGTGAACTGCTCTTCCAGTCCTCCCAGGACTGTTACACTTCTCTTGGGGCACACATCACCTTGTAGTGTTGTTTGTGTTCCTATCACTCCATTTCAACCTGAGTAGGGATCTTGAGGATGGGAGTGATACCTTTCATCTCTGTCTGCAGCGTGGGCCCAGAATCCCTCTTAGACTCAACAGGTGTCCACAAAGGGCCTCAGAGTATCTGAGAAGGTCAGGGGTCCAAAAGATGTATTTGGACATCTGATACAAGTTAGGCTTTATGGCGAAATGCTGTACAAAGTGAAAATCCAAGTCCCCTTGTTCAAAAACTATTAAGGATTTCAAGATGATGACAGCACAGCATCAAACCAAATGCAGAATCCTTTTGAGTGTGAGGCTCTGTGCAGCCATATAAGTGGCACACCCACAAACTTCTCTCCAAGACTTGCTTACCCAAGGAGGGTATCCAGCAGATGGGGGCTTCCTGAGTTGTAGAGATTTAGTTTCCTCACGTGTCAGGAGTAGTTGTCTGCCTGTCCACAGTGACATACAGACAAGGAGGGAAACACCCAAGTGGGAGCTTGCTAAGTCTCTTATATCTCCTTACCTTATCACCCTGAGACTTTATATGGTTTCAAAACTTCTTTTAGCAAGCCATATCTTAATCTGATGTCTAGGGCCTAAGCAGTTTCCTATTCTGCCAACAGAATCACGGTGCTACACTGCCCACAAGCTATATTACGGCACTTGGATTACAAAAAAGGTAATGATGATTAGTCTATGATCAGACCCACTATATATCTCCTGTTTTACAAGACTTAGGAAGAAATGAGCATAGTGTCCATGAGATGATAAGACATGTTCACATTAGACAGTCTTCCCATTCAAGAATATAGAACATGCTGTATCTATCCATTTATCCAAATACTCTTTATATTGTGCCATACAATTTGTTTAATAGTTCCTTCACACTTTAAAATTGTTACTACTTTCATTGTTGTTATAGTTGTAAGTTAGATATTTTTCTCTATCACATTGCCAAATATTTTGTTATGCAGAGAAAGCTAATTTTTATATATTTGTCATATATATATCTTACTGAACTCATTACTTTTAAGAGTTTCACAGTTGATGTTCTCGGGCTTTTCTGGACTATAAACATACGCAAATAGTGAGATCTTTGTGTCTTCCTTTACAATAGTTTTTAGTTCTGTTTGATATCATATTGTGTGGCTCAGAACTTCCAGAACAAAAGTTATAAAAATATCTTGCTCCTGATTTTGGTGGCAATGAGCCTGATGTTTCATTATTAAGTATCAGTGTTTATTTTTAAATAGTTCAGTTTTGGCACAGTGAAAAAGAAACTACTCTTAAGATTTAAGTTTCTTAAGATTTATATTTTTAAATCTGGAATAGCATGTTATAAAATGCCTTTTCACTATCTACTAAGATTATCATGTAGCTCTTTGTTCTTTTACCTAGAGTTATGATGTATTATATTAATCAATTTCCTCCCATCCTGGAATTAATAAAAGAACTACCTTCATTTTCCCGGAATAAACCATGCCTAGTCGTGATGGATGATTCTTTTGATGTATTATTGTATTCAGTTTGCTACCATTTTATTTAGGAGTTTTGTATCAATTCATTAAAGAATCGTCCACAGTCTTCTTTTGTATATTATCAGTATTATGCCGCTCCAAAAATTTCATAAGATTTATATTGTGCACTGCCCACATTGGAGAATTAAATGTGATATTATAGAAATCTCCATCTCCATATTTTCACTTCTTTGATGGGGAAACTAATCACTGCAAATTCCTCCAAAGATGCGAGTATTACTTTGAATTTATTTTCTTAGCAGAATGGGAAAAATTATAAGCCCCTATAAGTAAGATAGTGGATAGCTCATAGGATTGATAACAAAGCTAGAAGACCAAGCCCATACCAAGGGAAAATAGGCATACCTGACTGCAGCAAGTATCTTGTCATGAGCACAGATACTACTGTCACTGGACCCCAGATGCCATTCCCACCATTCCAGAATATTCTAAACAGCCCCTGCTTCCTTGCTCCATACATTTAGATTCAAAACCCTGGGATGGCTGCTTGCACAAGACCCAGTTTGTGGCTCCAAGGAAAGCAATCACATGGCCATTTCAGTTTATATTATGGGATGTGGGTCATGCCCTTATGAGAACTTGCACAAACATATGGAGAGAGTTTGGAAAATATGCCACCTCCCCTGCTACAGAAAAGGTTTCTTATACAAAGAACTGCCCCCTTTTTTTAAGATTTCATTTATTTATGTGATACAGGGAGAGCAGGAACACAAGCGGGGGGGGGGGGTAGGAGAGGGAGAAGCAGGCCTCCCACCTAGCAGGGAGCTCAACGCGGGGTTTGATCCCACAGGACCTGAGCCAAAGGCAGACACCCAGCGACTGAAGCACCCAGGTGCCCCAAGAATTCCCTTATTCTCTATGCAATAGAAAATAACTTATCTGTCATTTTAAACTCTGAAATAATGTACCACTAAAACCACAGGATTCCAGAGCATTTTATCAATAATTTTATAATAACATTACCGACTTTTTTCATGATTGTTGGTATGTTTTAAGTGCTCATATTTGCTGTATTAAAAGATGACTAAAACATGGCCACTGCCCTCAAGGAACTTACAACTAATACTATGGTAATTCTGTTTCTCTTTGTACTCTAGTATCAAGCAGAATGCCTGGCACACAGTCAGCTCTTAAAAAAAGTTTACTGAGAAAATGTTTTCCAAAACGTGAATTTTTTTTTTTTTTTACATGGTTGGATATTTTTTTTTTTCCTTTTTTAAGCGTGAATTTTTTAAGAGGTTCATTTAAAATACTATTGTGTTTGTTTGGGGATTTTCCTGATTTAGTGACAGTACAAGGTTCTCCTAGAGAAATCAAACCCAACAATTAGGCATTGAACGTTAAGGGTGACCCATGCAAGATAAATGAGACCAGTAAATCTACAGATTACAGAGGAACTGGAGAAGCCAAGAGTAGATATGAACAACCTCCTTAAAAATGAGTAATTTGAATATAACAACAAAGCAAAAATAGTGAAAGTTAATTACTATTATACACAAAGGCACAATAAAATTTTTTAAATTGCTAAGCAATGTTCATTAGAACCCCAGAAGAAATATAGAAAACTGTAATAATCCAGCCTGAGCTAAGCCATCTAATTTCACAAGTGTAAGGAGTGACTGTTATAGACCACTCCATCCAGCATTTGTCAGAGCAAACATGTTGAGTTTTGGAACCATCAAAAACTAAACCATCTAAGTCAGCCAATCCTTCAGATGAAAAATTATATTCTGATAATCATAAGAATCCCTTTAGAAGTGAACATATGTTTACACAAGATATCATTATGGTCCTGTTTTCTTAACCAGGGATTCTTAACCCAGGCACCTGAATAAGGATTCAGGCCAGAATTGGGCCGGAAGTGACCATTTCAGAAAGCTCTGGTAACCGTGAGGCACAGGAGTATTTTCTTAAGGCTTTCTTTTACTGCTGCTTTTTAAAAAATTTTTTTTTCTTCTTCTAACTGATCCAGAAGGAAAATTACAAGGTAGAATGAAAAAGAGATGAAAACTTCCAGCAAAATGATGACATGTCAGTCCTTTTAAAAGATGCTTGGAAGACTCTTTACAATGGCCCCTGTTGATTTTTAAGCATCCAAAATGTGCAAATCGTTGCATTATTTTTCATCACACCAGAAAGTGTTTGCATTTTTATTTTTGTGGGGCAGGGGCAGATGAATTCCTAGAAGAGAAACTGGCACTATGCCATCTTTCAGAAGCTGATGTGTGGAGGGATCCAGAATCTGGGCAGAAAGGTGACTAAAAGTATATTAGGTTACTCTTTACAAACAGCTTTTTTGACATCATCCTACCATAACCCAATAAGGTAAGTAATTAAGGTTATAACCTAACAACTAAGAAAATGCAAAAAGGGTACATGACTTCCCAAACATCGATTCACTGTAACAAGATCGGTTTCCACAACGATGTCCCAAACTGATTTGGCTAATGTGATCCCCCAGGCGGGTGTCACCTTTCCCTATCACTCCTCTCTTTTGAAGCTCCACAAATGATCACACCTTCCCAGGTCAAAAGACCACTCTTCAGTGAGAGAAAAAATATCCACAGCTCCCACAAAAAAACTCCAAAATAGATTTGGGAGTCCCCTGAACATGGGCGCCAACTGTGAAGTGCTTCTAATCCACAGAATACTTCAAAGGAGAGGAAGGGTGTCAATCTCATGATTCCATTACTTTATGTAAGACTCCATTCTGCTAGTGGACTCTCTCTGGCTCTCCACTGGCCTTAAAGAAAGAAGTTGCTATGTGGTAACTGCCTATGGAAATACAATGTGACTAAGCTTGGAAATATATTCCTCTCCAGTCAAGCCTCCAGATAAGAACACAGCTTGGCCAGTACCTGGAGTGCACCCTCTAAGACTCTGAGGAGAGGACCCAATTCAGCCACGCCTGGACTTCTAATGTATAGAAACTGTGAGATAATAAAGGTGTGTTGCTTAAAGCAACCAAGTCTAGACAACTAATGCAAGAAAATCTGGACTCAAACCCAGGTTATCCTACCATAAATTATATTTGTCAGTTGCACCGGTAAGGAACAAGTTATTTAGCTAGAAAAAGCTTATGAAATGTGAACCCATCTGAGGCAGGAGTTCAGGAGCCAAGATAAGATGACGGTCTCTGCACTAAGGCGGTTATATTCACTGGCCATCTCTCCAGGAGCATGAAAAACCTATGATGAACAGACTCACCTTCATCTGGCTCCTTCCTTTACTCAGAGAAACCCTGGCATCACAGAAAAGGCTTAAGCAAAAAAGTAGTAAAACAAACAAACAAACCAATAGGACTTAGGTGGACAAGTCACATCATTTTCCCTGCCTCCAAGTTTCTCATCTTTAAGCAAGGGGACATCTTAACATACTATGCAGGGACATAAAGAGGTTTAAAGCTACAATTCGTACATTATACATGTTAATAATTACTGAATGAAAGCTGTTACTATTATATCGTCTATAGGATCTACCCCCATTTCATAGGTGTAAAATCAGAATGACCGATCCAAGGCCATACAGCTACCAGTCAGTGAAACTGGGAGAAAACTGAGGTCTTCTGGCTCCAATTCCAGAACTTTTCCTACTGTAGTTCCCCTGGAATTTTTGAAAAATGTCCAAAATACAATGTAGTTGAGGTTAATTCAGAAAATAACTCTATATTCCACTCAGCTCTTTGAGAAGGTTTGCTGTATAATGAAATACAATGTTTCAGCTACCTCAAGTCCTCTGTGGAATAGGTCAGGACAGAAATGCATTTCCAGAGAAGAAGGGAATCCTGGGTTTAAATAATTAGACCTAAAATAACCACCACAATTAAGCAGCTCCTTAGCATCAAGTTTCTGGGTTTTGGCAGAGACGGCTGAGCTTCCCTTGAATTTTTCCATCCTAGTTATAAAACAGGATTAATGGAATTGCTATGACCAGGCTCCTCTTGACACTCTTGCAAGACTGTCATCACACGCATGCAACACAGCGGCAACAGCAGGCGGTCTCTATCCGCAAGGGACCACCAAATTTTCACAGACTGGTAGTAGTCAATGCTTTCTAATTTAACAATAATGAGCACAACCACAAAAAGTCTGCCGGTCTCAAAGTAACACAAGCACAGACTCATTCACCAAGAATGAAATTTGTCTCTTGATTTCAGCTCCACACTCCTCTCTTTGTCTAGCCCCTCTGAGCACATAAGCAGGTGAGAGGTTCTGATATCTCTAGGTTGCCTGAGGAAGTCAAGCAACGCATCAGATAGGGATTTGGATTGTACCTTCTTTCAGGTCCCATTCAGCCCTACGAGCCTATGAGTCAAATGTGCATTTTGCTATTCGAAGGTACAAACCACCTGAGCTGATGATGGAAACTGGATTGATAACAAAATGTCTAAGTTCTATCGAGTACTGCCACTCGGAATCACACAGCTAGGGAAGCTTGCTAAAGGCACTCATGTAGCAGTTTAACTGGCACACAAGTACTTTTATTTACCTCCTTTAGAAAGGACAAGAAGGTAAGAGCCACCAAACTAGGCAGAAATAGAGGTGGTGTTCAAAGTCAAACTGAAAGCATCTTTAAGGCTTAAAGGAATCTAGAAATGGGACACCAAGCCATTAAATAAATAAAATAATAAACATTAGCTGAAACAGCAACAAATATATTAAGAAAGAGTTCTCATAAATACTAATGCAATACCTTAATTAGCAATAAATTACAGTATTAGAATATATTCCCAGTAGGGAAATGGTTAGGGGGAGCCATCAGGTCTCCCAGGATAGGTTGCAGAGAAGTGGAGATGGAAGGAAAGAAGAGGGGGAAAGACGCGGAACAATTATGCTGCATCTGTTTCCCACGCATCAGCAGGGGGCAGTTTCCCTAAATCAGTGGAACAGTCAGTGGTGTGAAAGATGAAGACTCGTTAGGCAGCCTGCAGACAGCACCCGAAATGGTTTGTCAAACAGTCATACCTCTGAAAATCAACAAGGAACGGGGAAGTGATGCTTCTTTTCTAAGGGGAAAAGGGAAAAAAAATCTAGAACCAAAAACAGGCTACCAAGCTTTCATACAGGCTCATTAGGATAGGCTCTGCCTAATAGATAGGCTCTGTCCTAATGACAGAAAATGCCAGAGAAACAAAAACAAAGGCAGGAACAGGAAGGAAGTATCTATTGACTATATATGACCAATAATGAATATTATATTTATTGAATGCCTACTAGGTTGCCCAGTATTGCATAGCCTCACTGTTTCCTTCAGAGCAATCCAGTAAGAAAGCATGGTTCTACTTTCATTTATTTTTCTTAAGATTTTATTTATTTATATGAGAGAGAGAGAGAGAGAGAGAGTGTGTGTGCACCTGATGGGCAGAGGGAGAAGGACAGAATCTCAAGCAGACTCCACACCGAGTGCAGAGCCCAACACAGGGCTCGAACCAAGGAGCCTGAGATCATAACCTGAGCTGAAACCAAAAGTTGGAAACTTAACGAACCGCGCTACCCAAGTGCCCCTTGTTCTACTTTTGGAGAATAAAACTAAGCCTCACAAATGAGAATTTGCTCAAAGTCACATGGCATTAGATTTGAAGACAGATATGTCCATACCCCAACCTCTCGAACATAGCAAGCCTGTTTTCCACAAAGTACAAAACATTAAGGTAATGTCCATTAATGAAAGCTTGAGGAAGAGTTTTTTGGAGATCAGTAAAGAAAATAATTGTAGACCTGTGAATCCAAATCTGATTGTGGAATCTATTCATTTATCTCACAAGTCAGAAAGCCCAGAGGGTCTGCAATTAGAACAGAATGAAGGGAAAAAAGTAAGCCTTTCTGGGCAGCATCTTTGTATGTCTTCCTTTTCTCTACAACAGGAACCTTGCTAAAGGCACCAGTCCAGAAATTCTTGGGTAGGTCTTCCAAATGCCTTATCCAGTGTCCCTGCTTAAAAGAAGAACGCTAACAGTGTCCTTCCAGGCCAGGAGCCCAGTTACTCAGACTGTATGAATTGCCCGCTGGAGGGATTTAGGACTCATCTCACCGCCTAGAAAAGGCTGCAAGTAAATGAGACTGCTTGAACGAGATAACTCTCAGAGCTCTTTTTTAACCCTGATTTTATAATTTGGCTTCCAGTGAAGGAAGGGGTTTTTTTTTTCAACATGTATTTAATGAGCCCCTACTATGTGCCAAGCATTGTAAGGTTTTATCTCACTCATCCACTTGTACGCAGTCTCTGAGAAATCCAAAGAACCCCTCACGTCATCTTACCCATCTCCTGGACAGAAAGGAAGTCAGCTCTTCCACCTAAGTCAACAAGTATTTCCTGCAGTTAGATACCGTGGAGGACACCCAGAAGCCCAAGCATGACCCCGGTTCTCCAGGAGGCTCTAGATGATGCTGCATGTAAATGGAGGACCCCTTGCACATTCATAAAAGCAGCCCTGTCTGCTCTGTTTCTGCCTTCCCTAGCATTTTCTCTACCAGCACCTCCACCAGATGTTAGGCCTCCCTGGCGTTCTAGATAACAAAGAGAAGAGCAAAGAGTAGTCTGGTTCATGGACTTTTCAGAATTCTTATTGGCTTCATTATCCTCTTTGCAAGATAGCAGCAGGTCACGTCTGGCCTCCTGGTGGGTTACAAGGAGTAGCTGTAACAAAGGTTTCCAGAAGTTAAAACCCCCTCCCCATCCTGCTATCCCATAACAACAACACTTTTTCCATATCCTTAATTCAGCATCAAAAAAGTCAAGCATGATAAACACAGGATGGAATTTTCAGTGAGAGCACTTTCCAGAGGTTTCTGTCCTCAGTGATAACATCTAGTTTCTTCTGAATGGTCCTTACAAGATTACACCTTACCCCCAAAAAGTCCCAGATTCAATTAGCCCCAGATTAAACTAGTACAGTAAATATATACTAAGGGTTTATCCCATTGTAAAAACTATGTCAGTGTTTATCATTATTCTTATTCCTCCCCATCAACATCACTAGTCACAGGCTATATGAGGGGCTCTGGATTGGTTTCTTTCCCTCCTAAACCCAGATACTTGCCCCAAATCTCAGCCCAACTGACTAGGGCCCAGACATGGCAAAGCTCTTGCTAGCTCCCTTCCCCAGTCAGGTTCAACCTGTTCTCTTTATTCCCAGCCCAGGAATAGATTCCCAGTTCTGCTATGAATCACACACAGCAAATCTGATATCAAGCATTACCCTGAATTGGACCAACCCAGCTTCTCGGCTCTCAAAGTTTGACTGTGTGGCTAAAACAAAGTCAATGAAGGGAGTCACCCACCGGCACCCAGACACATATATGTGGAGGCAATGGGTCTCAGGGCTCTGACCAAATGGAGAAGATTTCTTTCAAAGTTCATATCCACAGCCAGGGAAAGAGCCTGCATTCTATCAGTAAGGAAACTCAAGAGAAGCAGTTTAGGTCTCTGCTATAAGGTGACCCTGAACCCATAAATAGGCAAAAAGCTGAAAGGTCAGAAACCAAGAATATTAGGAACAGGTCAGGAACGAAGGTACATGATGGCCTCAAGCAAGCAGTTCAGCCCAAAGACTATGAAATGCCATCTCCATGAGGACACAGATTTTGTTTCTTTTGTTCTCTTAAAGAACCCTGCACCTGGAGAGTCCTCCAATGTTCACTGAGTGATTAAGTGAATGAATCATGAGGGTGTAGACTACCTCTTTTATACAGTGTTGGCTTATGGCATGGGAAGACTAGAAAGAACATAGGTCTCAAAATGCAAAGGATTTGAAGAACTAGACACTAATCCCCCAGTGATCAACACCAAATAACCCTCCAGCCAATACAGTAAACTCCCTGGTTTGGAGTCCTTCCTCTGGTGTACTTATCAACACACTTGTCACACTGCAGTGTGACCTTCCCCCTTTCTACCTTCCCTACTGAATGGGACATGGGCCCATAATAAGAACTCAGGAATGCTGTTACTGAGGATGATCCTGCCCTGAGGATTTTCCCATGGAGATGAATGGCCAAAAAGAATAATACAGTTTGGTGTTTGGGGCCTTATTTTTCCTAGAGATCAGGACAATACGGTAGGCTTCTTTCACCCAAAGGCAATAGGATAAATTAAGAAAATATATGTTTATAAAAAATAAAAAATTATATAAAAAAAAAAGAATCAATGGGAAAATAACCAAAAGGACTTGATTATCTATTTCTAGACCCACCAGTATGGCAAAGGAACTCAAAACTGAATTTAAAATTTTAAAATAATAACAATAATAACGACTGACATGAAGAGAGGAGGTAGGAGTGTTATTCGATAAGGACCCAAACAGAATCAGCAGAATAATGCTTCTGCCAATCAGGAGAACAATGTGTCTACTGTCAGCTGCTAAGACATGGATCCAGAACAAGGGAAAAAACACCCCTGCCCACCTCTGCACTGCTCAGGCCACACCTCCCATGGACCCCACATTCTCAGAAGAGAATGGAACACCTGGGTGTGTTCAGTTGAAAGTACCCATAAAACAAGCAGACTGAAACCGTCAAACCATTTGGCCTGGAGAGGCCTGAAATGACACACCGAAAGTCCTAATACACTAGAAACTAGGCACAAGGAGGTTAAGTTAAAATCATACAGTGACTTGGTAGTAGAGTTGGACTCAAACTCAAGTCTTATCATTCTAAACCCCAAAACCATCAGGCTTGAAATAGACAGGTTCTGAGGTCTTAGAAAAAGTCCTCTGGATCTCAAGTACTAGTCAGCACAAGGACAAGGCTACATCACTTCTGCCAATGGTGCTTTGAAGATTTCAGCATTTCATGTACATGAGATGAAGGAAAGGAGATGGGAATGCCCTGGCAACTCAGACAAACCTTCCCACCGAGTCAGGGAGCTGACACATTCACGGAGTGACACACCATTAGCCATCCTATCCTGAGACGGGCAACAATGGAGGTGCACCATAATCACATGTATCAAAGTCTGATCAGGGTGATGGCTGGAACCCCTGTATTCATTCAACAAATATTTCTGAGCAGCTACGCAAGCCAAGCTTCATGCTGAGTGCTGGGTACACAGTGGTTAATAAAATAGCAATCTAGCAGAAGAGACAAGCACTGATCAATAAACCACTAACAAGTTACACATAATTACCAACTGTGATAAATATAATGAAGGCAAGGAACTGGGTTTTATAAGAGAAAATAACAGGAGGGTGGGGTTTATTCAACAGCACAACCACTACATGATGTTATTCTCTCTGGGAAAAGCTGTTTTAGCACTATTTTGCCCTGAGGCCAAAATAGAGGACTTGCACGCTCAGGCATGCCTCTAGAGAACACTCTGGAACTTCAATGAAAAGGTCCATCATGGGGGGAACAGAGACAAAGACGAACATCTCCATTAAGGAGAGGTACTACCTGAGCATGTGTCACAATCTGGGAATAAGAAATGTAAGAGGAGCCCTCCTAGTTGAGCTCAAGAAACATATGAGGAAGCAGGAAACAGGCAAGAAGAGATACTAGTAATCTTTCACACAGGACATGGTTCACTAGTCATAGAAGTAGTAGAAAATAGAACACGTGTCCACACAAACACCTGTACATAGATATTCACAGAAGCTTTATTCATAACATCCCAGCACTAGAAACAACCAAAATGTTCATCAACAGGTAACCAGATAGACAAATTGTGATATATTGTGAAAGGGAATAGTAGTCAGAAATAAAAAGGAATGCACTATTGATATACACAATGATACTGATGAATCTCAGACATTATGCAAAGTGAAAGAAACAAGATACAAAAAAGAAAACATGTCCTATGATTCCATTTGTATGAAAGCGTAGGCAGCCAAAACTAATCAGTATTGATACAAACCAGATCAACATCTCCTTGGGGCAGGGGGCAGGGAGAGGAGACAGGAGGAAGAGACTGACGGAAAAGAAAGAGACGTTAAGAGAACTATCTGAGAAGACAGAGATATTCTGTATCTGTATTGGGGCGGTAATTAGCAACTGTACTCTAGCAGGCAGAAATTTCATTGTGTGCAGATTATACCTCAATGAAGTTGATTTTTTTTTTTTAAGTTTCCTCAGTCTTCAGTTTTGTACAGTGTTCTTCTAGAAACTGAAACAAGTTCCTTAGAGGAAAGAAGCTCAACACAATTACAGTGCTATATCTGAAATTATTCCACCGTCCTGGCATTTAATTAAGGGCTGGTGAATGCCAATCTTTACCCACGTCCAGTCCCCTGTCTGGCATCTTCTTTACTGATAGGTAGCAGCCAGCCCCAGCACCCATGGCGGCATTACTTTCAAGAGGCCCGCAAAGCTTCATACAGACCCACAATGCCAGGCCAGAACACCCCAGGTTGTCCCTGTGGACCCCTCTGGGGAAACCGCATTATAAGGCGAAGGCCTCCACCCCATGAAACCTGTTGTTTTACTTACATAGCGAATGTTGCTGAGGACATGTTCACTACTTAACTGTGTCCCCAGTACAAACACACACAAGAGAAATTATTCTCTGGTCCTAGTCCCAGGATTTACTATACTAAATTATTTCTTACTTATGAATACCAAGATTCCTCTTTTTAAATTAGTTGCTTAGAAATTAAACATGAACCCACCTCTAGTAAGTGTGTAAAAGCTTAAGGCCCACCATTTTATCCATTAACCTCACCCAGGTTTCAAACTTGTTTCCTTGTCATTATTTTCTTTTCACCCTAATTTTCTTGATTATTTTTTAAATACATAGACTTTATTTTCAGAGTAGTTTTAGGTTCACAGCAAAACGGAGTAGAAAGTAAAGAATTCCCAGATACCTCCTGCCCCCACACATGCATGGTATCCCCCATTATCGACATGATCCATAGTTTAAAATCCATAGTTTACATTAAGGTTCACTCTTGGTGTTGTATGTTCTATGGGTTTGGATAAATAGGTAATAACATGTATCCTACACTACAATACAGTATCATACAGAAGAGTTTCACTGACCTACAGATCACCTGTGCTCTATCTACTCAAGCCCTAGCAAACACTGATACTCTTAGTTTTATCTCTTTTAAGATGTCACATGGTTGGGGGGTCATACAGTATGTAGCCTCTCAGATGGGCTTCTTTCACTTAGTAATTTACATTTGAAGCCTTTTCATGGCTTCATAGCTCGTTTCTTTTCAGCACTAAATAATATTCCATTGTCTCCATGTACAACGTTTATTTATCCATTCATCCACTGAAGGGCATCTTGGTTGCTTCCAAGTTCTGGCAGGGATGAACAAAGATGCTATAAACATCTGTGTGCAGATGTTTGGGTGGGCACAGGTTTGATTAAATACCAAGTTCCTCTAGATAAACACCAAGGAGTTCAATTGCTGGACTTTATGGTAAGTGTATATTTAGTTTTCTAGGAAATCTCCAAATTGTCTTCTGATTACATCACTTTGCATTCCTATCAGTAATGAGTGAGAGTTCCTATTGTTCATGGTATCCAGCATGGGGTGTTAAGAGCATTTTGGATTTTAGCCATTGTACTAAGTGTGTACTAGTATCTCATTCTTTTGCTTTGCAATTCCTGGTGCCATATGATGTTGAGCATCTTTGCATACACTATTTTGCCATCTGTATATCTTCTTTGAGGAGATGTCTGTTCAGATCTTTTGCCCATTTTTATTGGGTTGTTTGTTTTCTTATTGTTGAATTTTAAGAGTTCCTTGTATATTTTTGGATAGCAGTCTTTTTTTTTTTTAATTTATTTTTTATTTTCAGCATAACAGTATTCATTATTTTTGCACCACACCCAGTGCTCCATGCAATCCGTGCCCTCTCTAATACCCACCACCTGGTACCCCGACCTCCCACCCCCTGCCCCTTCAAAACTGTCAAGAAAACAAAGAGGCAACCCATGGAATGGGAGAAGATATTTGCAAATGACAGTACAGACAAAAGGTTGATATCTAGGATCTATAATGAACTCCTCAAACTCAACACACACAAAACAGACAATCATATCAAAAAATGGGCAGAAGATATGGACAGACACTTCTCCAATAAAGACATATAAATGGCTATCAGACACATGAAAAAATGTTCATCATCACTAGCCGTCAGGGAGATTCAAATTAAAACTACATTGAGATATCACCTTACACCAGTT
>NC_081565.1:25959165-25984058 GCF_022355385.1 Mustela nigripes
TGACAATCATATCAAAAAATGGGCAGAAGATATGGACAGACACTTCTCCAATAAAGACATATAAATGGCTATCAGACACATGAAAAAATGTTCATCATCACTAGCCGTCAGGGAGATTCAAATTAAAACTACATTGAGATATCACCTTACACCAGTTAGAATGGCCAAAATTAGCAAGACAGGATAACAGTCTTTTATTAGATAATGTCTTTTTGCACGTTTTCTCCCAATCTGTGGCTTGTCTTTATAGAAATATTTTGTAGTACCTATTTTTAAACAGCCACCCTGATCTTTTTGGGGGACAGATTAGTATACTGGTAGTTTCTACAAAGATTTTATTTTTTTGTAAAGATTTTATTTATTTGAGAGAGAGAGAAAAAAAGATAGCAGGAGATAGGGGAAGGTCAGAGGGAGAAGCTGATTCCCTGCTGAGCCTGATGGACTCCAGGATCCTGTCCTGAGCCTAAGGCATTTACTTAATCAAATGAGCCAAACAATCACCCTTTTTTCTTTTCCCCCCACAGATTTTAAATATGAATGGAATGGCGAAGGTTGATTTTTCAATTTCATCTATTTTCTGTTTTACTTTGTTTGGCTCATTGACTGACACAGGCAGGCTTGAACAAATATCTTCTTCTTTCAGGGCCTCAGTTTCTTCCTCTGTAAAATGGGAGAGCCAAATCAAATGATGCCCAGAGTTCCTTAGAGCTCTCACTGGATAGGTGTTGATGGCATAGCCAGTAGGAGGTAGAACCCCACCTCTAATCATAACAACTAAGAGAGAGAGAGGCCCATACCCTAAGCAATCCAAAGAATGGATTGAACATGCTGACACAAGGTGAAATGCCTAGTGACTGTCTAATCTTCACCAGTATCTCTGTGAGGAGATAGGCAAAAAAAAAAAAAAAGGGGGGGGGGGGGGAGAGGAGATGGTTTATCTGATTCACTTCTTGGAGAAGTATGTGGGAAGAAGTCTCCCTAGTACTGATCTGTTGAGTGAGAATATTCATTGGTGTACCTCTTAAAACTACGCAGGGAGAGGCACCTGTATGGCTCAATGGGTTGCCTTCAGCTCAGGTCATGATCTCAGGGTCCTGGGATCGAGCCCCACATCAGGCTCCCTGCTCAGCTGCCCCCCTCTCTCTGCCTACCTCTCTGCCTACTTGTGATCTCTGTCTGCCAAATAAATAAAAACAAACAAAACAAACAAACAAACAACAACAACAAAAAAAAAACCACACATGCAAAGGGACAAAAAAGAAAAAAAAGCAAATGAAGAAAATGCAGTATTTATAGCCTATGGAATCCTAGCACCATAAGGTGCTCTCAGCCATTAACACTATTCCAACTGTGGTCGTCTCCTTGGAAGATCACACTTTCTTCCTCTGATTCCCATTTCTTATCAGGTATTATTAGCTACACTTTAAAAAAAGAAAAATAAGAAGAAGAGACTGAGGTTGAGAGAGATTGAATGACCCACGTAAGATGACACAAGAAGTGACACAGGAGGACGACACAAATGAGGGAGGGTCCCCCTTTCCCATTTCAGATGCAGGGTTCTTTCCACCCCACATTCCACCCTGCACGGATTGGCTCAGTTTTACCTCTCTCCTGGGTCAATCTCTCGCTTGCTATGACCATGTTCATCCTTCCTCTTCAGTTCCAGATGCTGGCCAATGTTATACGGCTTTATGGACACATGTCAGATGACTACGTCAGAAGAGACTGCGACTATCACAGATGTCAGGAAGGAAGAACTAGAACAACCCTAACAGGTTGGAATGCAGAGCAAAAGACAATATGATTAAGTCTTATACATTCAATATAAAAACCTGAACAAGGTATGCCTTAATACATGCTGTGTACTGCCTTGTGTTTCCACATTTCACGCTGCTCGCTGTCCACGATGCCCTTCCACTCGCGGCTACCTAGCCAGGATCTGCTGTCCATCCTGCAAATCCTAACTGAATTATCTTCTCCTCTTTGTAGCTTCACTTGCGACATCCAGGCATAACAGTCAAATATTTCTTTTGTGTCACAACTGTGACCTCGGAATACTCTATACTTAGGTGTGTATAGGCCTCAGTGGGAGCCAAAAGTCTTGTCCCAAGAATCCTGTATACATTATAATTATTCACTTACATCTCTGCAAGATCCTGGAGAGCAGAATCTGGGTCTTGTTCACACCTATATCCACAGCCAGCACTAAACCAGAGTATATAAATGTCCATGCCAGGCAGTATTCTAATGAACAAGACATAGTTCCTATCCTTGCGGTCCTTGCGTTCCAAGAGAGGGAAGTGGAAAAAAAAAAAACTCATCAAAGTGAAACAAGAGAGTAAGACCATTGTAGAGAGCCATCAGTGGCATGAAAAAAATAAACAGGGTTATTTGAAATGGGCCAGTCAAGGGTTACTTTAGTCAGCTCAAGACAGGTCTCTGAGGGCACATTTGAGTTAAGACTTGAACGATACACAGGAGCGAGCCATGGGAAAATGTGGGGAAAGACCATTCCAGGCAGAAGAGCAGCAGCCCCAAATAAACTACTGAGTCATGAAAAATCACTGCACATTCAAGGCACAGAATCCAACTTTCCAAGTTTAGAATCATACCCCAACCTTCCACAGAGACAGTAGTGGAAGAACAGAGGAGAGAATGATGAATACTTCTTGAATGCCTTCCAGATCCTGGGAACTTTACATCAGTGATCTCCTATAATCCTCACAACCACAGATTATCCCCATTCTACTGGTTGGGAAACTGAGGCTCAGGGCAGAAGCACAGCACAAGCTAGACCTGGCTAAACCTTCCCTGGGCTCTTCCACATCGCACTACCCTGTCGCTGGACACCAGCTGCCTCCTGATGCAGTGGAAGAAATGAGTGAAGAGATTGACTCATTCTGATGCCAGGTGAAAAGCCACAAGAACCACAGAAATGTGCAGACCGAAAGCTGTTGGCATTTCAGGACTTGAGCCAGCAGGGCCCATTTTTCCTGCTTCTGCCCACCCACCATTGCCGCAGCCTACCGTGGGCACCCAGAGAAGTCCTTCAAATACATTTTCTGAGCATCATGGTGAGGATCCAGCTTGCAAAGAAAGCTGGCTGTGGAAGCTGAGTTGTAGATAATTCCCTGAGCTGTTCCCCTAATTGTGGTGCGCACAGCCAGCCAGAAAAACAAAGACTTGGGCCCTCCGTTGATTCTCTGTCACCTCCTCTGAGGGCTGGGTATTTATTTTAATTCAGGACTTCGTTCCCTTTAAAGGAAAATCAAAGAGTCCCTGAAGAGATGCTCCTGCTATGATTTCAATTTCCATTTCCTCCGAAATAGATGTCAAAGGCAAAAACCCTGGGATCCTTGTGACAGTGCACTTTGGGTTTCTAATTTTGTCAAGGAAACCATAATCTGGTGGGCTAATCCCTGACGAAGAAGGCAAGAACGGATGAAAATCAAATTGGATAATCGACCAGGAAAAAAAAAAAAAAAAACCAGGTCTGGGCAAAACAACATTCATGGAAAGAAAATCTCCTGACGCTCTAAGCTAATAGGAGCAGCTGGTGAAGACCACCAAAGACAAGAAAGTGAGACCGGCTTCCAGGGAGAGAAAGCAGAGTGGCTTCTCCAGGACAATGGGGCAGACATTAGCATTCCAATGAACCGGCACAAAGAGACCCAGACCAAGCCAGGGAAGGAGGCCCCTTTCCTCCTGCCCCCTTTTCAGGTCCATTTGTATCTCTCCGCAGCCTCCGCCACAAAATAGGTTGGTTTCGTACACTTTATCTTCTTGCCGTATTTTTAAATGGAAGTGTGTTTTCTGGCTTCGTTAAGCTAGAAAGAAACTGCTTCTCTGCTTGGTATTTGGGCAGAATATGGCCCTGACATTTGAACACACACACACACTTGTTGTCAGAACTTCGCTGCCTCCTTTTCCCTTTCTTTTAATAAAAGTTTGGATTCCACTGAGTGTTCTTCTACTCTTAAGCTCCAAACATTTCAAACAGCACAAAAGATATGACAAGATGAAAGGAAGTGTCCACAAATAGACAGCTAGACAACTAGTTAGCAGCTGTCTGCTTTTCTTCAGGGTTTGGGTTTTTTTGTTTGTTTTTTTCTTTTTTTTTTTTTTTTTTTTTTTTCTGCAGGGGGGGAAAAGTTTATTTCCCATTCTTGAAGGAGGCTGACTACAGGCTGTCCCTCCTGCTCATGCTTGTTTTTTCTCCCCGCCACCACCCCCCCATACTGGCTATCTTCCAAGCCCCTTTAGCGTTAGAAGGGGAAAAACACTTACCATGCCATGTGTAACCCTGACCTTTAGAACTCATTGTCCTTCTGGGGCAACATGTGGAGAGCTGCGGCGTCTAGAAGTGGAATTGCTCATTCTCCATCTTTTATAGTCCAGGGTTTGCAATTTAATGAGGTTTGGATGTTCCATCCAGTGAGGGCATTTCTTTCACAAAAGGAACCCAAAGCATGGGTTTTTGATTTTAAAACCTGCCCTGGCTTCATGGAGCGGGTCTAAATCTATTTCAGATCCAGATCAACCGAGTTCTAATTTGAACTTACTCCTCTTCTCCCCTGACAGGGCTGGAAGGGCATTAGTCTTTCATTCTTGATTTCCATAGCAGCTGCGTTCCAACTTGCTCCCCTCTTTTCCGCCTCCTCACGACTTCAGCAGACCTTGTGCTCAGGAGACGCAAGTCCCGCCGTGAGGATGAAGTCTGGATCCGTGGAGACCTCAGGGCTGCCCCAGGCCCTCTCTCAGATGGGCAGCTGGTGCCACAGCCGGAGGAGACCAGACAGCGAGAGCTCCGCGGCCAGGCTTCTTTCAGGGCTGGAAGCATGCACCTCCGCTCGTACCCGCCCAGAAGCCCTACAAAGGTATCCCCTCTTGCCCTCGGAACCCGCCCCCCCCACCCAGAGCCCACTAGTTTACTGGGCAAACCAGATTCATCCCTCACCCCTTTCTCATGCGCACCGAGTCCACAAGTCCAGGAACAGGTGGTCGGCCCGGTCTCCGTCTCTCATCCCCTGTACCCTGGAAAATCCAGCTCTCCTGTGGTCACTCCTCTCCGCTGATGACCCTCACAGGGATCCCCATTCACCTCTACAGTCTGCTGAAGCCCATATCTAACAGATGGGGCTGCCTGAAGTCTCATGTTCCATACTGTGGTAGGAAGGGTGGTTTTTAAATTACTATTAGGAATGTCCTCATCACCATCGCCCAGTGATTGTCCCCTGCCTCTACCTTAAGTCCCACCCAGTCTAGGTTTTAGGGCTCCAAAGCCACTTCAGACATCACTCACCCCCCAGGTGACCTACTAACCTAGTAAATCTCTGGCTTCTATGATTTTTTTCAAACTGACCCCTCTGCCGGGATGTCCTCCCCGCACCGCAGCCTCATCAACACCTCTGTTGACTCCATGAAAACATTCCCTGACCTAATGGTCCCACCCCTGATGTCCCACAGCAATGCCCAGACACCCCACCTCCCCCACCCCCATCAGGACCCAGACCATCAGCCACTTACTGATAGATGCTCCATTCTTCATGTCTCTGCATTCTGGCCAGATAGGAAACAACTGATGCACCCCTCTCCCCCAGTCTAGCCCAGGACTAAGCATCAATAAATAAAAATTTATGGGTGGATTACCTAAGTGAACATTTACTTAAAAACAAGTCAGAGTTCTCTACCGTCCTGTCAGCCATGGTAAGAAAAGGGACCAAGAGGTCCTCTCTATGAAAGCCCTTTCTGTCTAGGGCTGACTGTCCATAGGATGTAGGATGGTGTGTAAGATGCTATGGGTAGGGATACACCCTGTCTCTGCCCTATAGGCGTCGCTGGGATAGAGGCTGTCCTCAGAGACAGTGTTAACCTTTCCAGATCATGAAGAGGCAGCCTTCAGGTAGCAGAATGAAACTCAGAATACAGTCCAACAGCCTGGATCCCCTGCCACTGACTTGCTTTGAGTTTTAGGGAAGTCACATAACCTCTCTGAGCCTTCATCTGTTACATAGGGAAATACCACCCATTCTGTCTGTTTCACTTTCTGGGCAGGAGTAAAACTACTTTGTAAACCAAGGACAATAAAAGCTGCCCATCCTTATTCCATTTTTCCAAAGGTTTATCCTCTGGTCGGCTTAGCAAATATGCCTGATTTTTTAAAAATTCTCCCCCACCCCGACCCACAGTGCTCTCCCATTAAAATCCTGGACCTGTACTTACAAGCAAGTAGGACAGAAGATACACCTGTGGGTACAAAATTCTATTTATAGTAGTCATCTGTGTGTTTTTCCTTCACAACCACCATTTCTTCACTATTCCTCCAAAGACAACTGCCTCCCCATATGTCCAGACATCTACATGTGAGCCACCTAATACTTGGACATAAATAGAGGGGTCAGTGGGAAACCAGAAAACAAAAAGGGGATATTCTTTTTTTTTTTTTTTAAGATTTTATTTATTTATTTGACAGACAGAGATCACAAGTAGGCAGAGAGGCAGGCGGGGGAGTGGGGGGGAGCAGGCTCCCCGCTGAGCAGAGAGCCTGATTCGGGGCTGGATCCCAAGACCCTGAGATCACAACCTGAGCCAAAGGCAGAGGCTTAACCCACTGAGTCACCCGGGGGGGGGGGGGATTAGGATGAACATAAAGGAGCAAGGAGGAGCCTGACATGAGGTTACAGAGATGGGCAGAGGCCCTATCAGGAAGGTGAAGCCAGATTTTCTAGAGTTTCAGCTTTATCCTAAAAGCAACGGGAACTTTTTGAAGCATTTTAAGCCTGGGAGTGGACTTGCCTAGATTGATGTTTAGAAAGATCTCTCAGAAGCACTGTAAAAAAAATCAAGAACATTAGAGTCTGGTCTAGAGAGGCATCACAGCGGTCAAGGTGATCAACAACGAAATCCTGAATGGATAACGGTGGTAGGTTAGTGAAGAGTTTCAACGTGACTGTGTCACTAGGATCAGGAGATACTTTGAGGGAGGAAGAGGGCCAGACTGAGGTCCTGGGGGTGGACTCATCCAGGGCTGGAAACAAATAGGTCTTCCACAAACCTGCTGAACCTGGAAGAGTCCACTTCCCTGCGTCTCTTTCTTTTGTCATTTAATCCCTTGCCTACTGGAGGTTCAGCTACTATTTCCACTAAGGTTTGCCAGATAAAACACAGGACGCCCACTTAAACTTGAATTTCAGATAAACAACAAAAGTTTTTAAAATCTAAGCATGTCCCATGAAACATCTGTATTTTTATCTGCTAAATCTGACCACCCTAGCTTCAGCCCACTCCCCCCATCCAGGACGCTCCACTGTTATCCTCCGCGTACACCAGAAGTGGGGACTGGAGGAGGCACCATGTGACCACAGGGCAGGAATCTGCGAGGGTGTTCTAGAGGGCCCCTTTATCGGCAGGCAAAAGGAATCCTTTTTTTGGTCATATATTCCAGCGGCTCATCAGAGGTCCGTGTGAAGACACTATCATCCCCTCCACCCGAGAAGTTCCTGAAAGAACCAGGGGACATAGCCAGAAGGCAGAGGTAATGCACCACATCCCCAGACACAGAGTGGGACGAAAGCAGTGCAGAGCAAGGGGAAAGGCAAGAGGAGGAGGAGGAGTGGGACAAAGAAGACTACCTCTCTGACAAGTCAGACAGAAGATGCTGAGGTCCTCAGGGAGTCCTAACGTGAACACATGTGAGGGATGTCATTACAGATACCATTTTATTCCTGTGTCTTCACACTTCCACCTACTTTCAGAAGTGCCACACGGACTATGTGCTACTTTTATAATCAAATTTTTAAAAGTCAGTGAACATTATCTCTGAAGAAGAAGTAGGCAGGTCATTTGCAATTTCTGCTGTGAGAATTTCAGGATTCATCTTCATACCCTCCATGGCCGTTAGCACCATGTGCATTTATGGGGCAGATGCATTTGTAGCAAAATTGGTGGAGGCCACGTGGGGAGTCGGCAGAAGCAGTCAGAGACCCCAAGCTCTTGCACTTGAGGAGGGGCACTTGGTAAGGAAGCGGCGACCCACTCTGAAAGGTCTAAAACCTTAGGGGAACCCTAGCAACATGCCTCACCTTTTTAGCAGAACTTCACAATCCAAGGCCCCGTGCCCCCAAAGTGTCGACCCAGAAAAAGGAAAAGATAAAATAATATGTTTTCTTTGTTACAATGCCAATTTGCATTTTTCTTTTTTTTTTTTTTTTTTTTTTTTTTTAACCCACACATGAATTCCAATGGGTGAGAGCTATTCTTTTCCGGGAGGAGGGGGGAAAGAGGTAATCATGACAAATTATCCTTTTTCCAAGTTATCATCATCTTGCTCTGTCTCTGTCAAATTGTTCCTCAAACACAGCAGCCTGCAAGCCCTGCTTCCCCTCCCCCCTCGTGTGCTATTTATACCTTTTGGATCAAACCAGCACGTTTGCATATCTCAGCCATTCCAGGGGCTGTGATGAACTGCACTGCTTCCAGTCTTTTCCATCGGAGTGGCTCGTGGTCACGTCCCTGAATATCTTTAAGGACAATGTGTTCCACAATCCCTTCCATCTAAATCTGTCGATAATTATGATAGAGGGGGATCAGCTAAGCTTCACCCAGCAAGGGATGGATCATTTTTCAAGCCAAAGTGTTGCCTCCCCATTATCTGTAAGCAGTACCACCACCTTGATCCGCAACTTTGCAAGGAAGTGGACAGGAACTGATTTTTTTTTTTTTAATTCCCTCAGGAAACATCATTCTTTCTCTTTTAAGAAAAGATGGCTTTTTCTCCTTAAGCAGTTTTCCTTCTTTCATTGCTGTTTGTTAGGTGTTGATTTCTTTTGTTCCAGTGGGTACTCACGGTAAAAAAAAAAAAAAAAAAAAAAAAAAAAAACACAATATCCAAGGTGGTGGACAATTCAAGAGAAGGAGTTAAGGAATGGATGGACAAGAAAGGGTGTTGCCAAGAGGGGAGAGAGGAAATGGAGCCAACATGAGGAGTGTAAGAGCTGTCCTGCCTTGGGCCAATCAGTTTCACATGACATCGCAGCTGTTCCTTTCCAACTATTTTTCTGGATGGAAAGGATGTTAGAGCGGCTGCAGAAACTTCAAGCTTCCTTTGAGTGGTTGACAAGCTTCCCTGCCACGGTCTCGTCTCTCCCACTGCTTCACCCCATTGCTTCGGCCAGCACCCTGCGAGTTTATATCTGAAGTACGCGACACGACTAGATGTGGTCATATTCAAAACAGATGACGGAGGCTACAAAATCAGGAGGTTTCAGTGCAAAACTAAAGGTACGGGAAGAGAGGCATAAAAGGTTTTTACGAAACTCGAGGTCCACTGTCTCCAACCCACCAGGAGTGAGTACATTTGGAAAACACTGAGGGAACTTACGGTGTTTACTGGAAACTCGTTGGATTCTAGACAACAAATGAGGCCATGTTCCACTCAACTTCCCACTTGGGTTTAGGAAAATGTATAGGAAGGAGCTTCACACTGGCCAACGTTTCCCTGAACTCTCAAACGAGGAATGCAGTAAGTAGCCAGCTTGGACCTCCGTGACCTCAAAGGAAAAATCAGCTTTTCCACTTAATTCCTACCCGATGTGGGAGAGCAGAAAGAGTACAGGATGTGGAGTCAGAGGACCTGGAGGGAATCTTGCCTCTTCACCAATACGGGTTACGTCTCTGTTTTCTCACCCTTAACATCTGAACGATAACTAGGCATCTACGAGCATTTAATGACAGGGATGGAAGCAGCACCAGGCAGACTGAAACGCTCTTGTTGTGTTGGTTATTGCCACCAAGTGTTGCAGCTCCAGAAAACGGTCAGGCCCAGTTATCTTCATCTGCAGCATCTGCCAATTACAGTCCCGTTACTAGTGTAAGGGAAGGTCTAGACTGCTTCCAAAAGCTTAAGCTCAGAGGTTTCTGTTGCCTTCTGAGTGTGTTCCAGCCATTTAAAAGGGCAATGTTAATGTTACAGGACTCTTTCCTGTGTGATTAAAATAGGTCTCTAGACCAAAATGCTTACATCTAAAACAGAATGTGAAGCATTTTCTGCACGTTTCTTACAACAGAAACATAGTAGTTTAAAAAGCAGAAAAGAAAGCAAGACAGGAATTAATTCGCTATAACGAGAATAAGAAAAACAAACTCAGAGGTTTGAACCCCATTAGGAAGTAACTCATATAACCCTCACTTCAGTCTCATGACAGATGGAGTACATAGTGTCCCACTGTGTGATGAGGAAGTTGAGGCAGACTTGTTACAACCGTGCTCAGAGGACCAGTGGGAACTCCTGAGAACCCCAGGGAGGGGCATAGAGGAGGCAGCAGGTGGGGCTCCCACTTCCCCAAACTCCAACCAAAGAAACTGCATCTGGCACTTCCTGGGCTTCAGCTAAAAAGCCAGAAAGGATTCTGAGTCTGGAGCTTTAGAAGTATGAAAATCACAGTTCCACCTACTGGAAACATCTTTTGCTATTTCTTTTTATAATACAATACTTGTCTATGCTTTCTTTGGGGGCTCTCAATCCTCTTTCCTTCAGTATTCTCAAAACACCTACAGCCCCTAAATTTTGGAGTTAGCCTTGACCCCACTGTCTTTCTCATCCTAAATTCCCAAAAATTCTTGGTTCTCCCTCAGTCTCAGTCTCACCTAGCCCCTGTCTTCACCATTCCCACTGCCTCCCTTTGGTCTAGAGCTCATCATCTCTAACTGGCTCTTACACTTCAAATCCCTGGACTGTTCCTTTTCTCTTTCTCTCCCCCTCCCACCCCCTATCCAGGTCTCATAGGAAGGCACTAATAATCTTCCCAGTGCAAAATTATCCCCAAAGTCCGTTGTCCCCTTCATTTCCAGCTCCTCAGTCCCCTAAATGCTCTCTCTTTTCACTTCCATCCCCTCAAATACAGGACTGAAACCTCTTCAGAGTCCTTCCAAAGGTGGCCAGTGAGCAAGGTCAGTTTCACTGAAGATCTGTGGAGACTCTGGAGGAAGATAATGGCCGGTTCTTCCCCAGAGCAAACCACGTAAGAATCCAGATTTCAACACATGACTCCTCTAGTGTCTTCTCTGGACCAGGTCACCAGCATGCTTTTCTCTCCCCGAGTTTCCCCCTGGGCAGTAAAGAACATGGCAGGCTTCTCTCTTCCCACAGACACACAAAAACCTCCCATTCCTCTTAAGGTCTTCAGCACATAGGTCTTAAGCATGAGGCCCAAATGTGAGAAGAAACAGGAAGGGACTTCAGTTTGGGGTCAGACAGCTCTAATTAGATTCCCAATTCTGCCACCTGCTCCGTAACCTTCTTTGTCTCAGAGCCTCATTATATTCCTCTCAACAACGTTTATATGCAGATCAAGGATAATACATGTAAATCATAAAACACATAATAGGTACCTAATAAAAGAAACTAAAAGAAATTTGGAGTCTCTTCCTTCTCCTGCTACCATGTATCTATCATGTTTACTCTAAAGAAACAAGTTTCTTTTAATTTTGTTAATTTTTTTCTGTGACCACTGAGGTCACTGTGCTGCCAGTTGTTACCATTATCTTATCAAGATTGACAAAGAAGGCTACTCCACTGTGGCTGATGTGGGGATATCCCTGAAGCCGAGGACACCCACAGAAGAAAGTGATCTAAGAAAAATCACGAGATGAGTGCTAGATAGGAGGGTGACAGTGTTCCACTTCTCTTTCTGGATCTAACATCAAGAAGAAAAATATCTGTAGCTATTCTCCTACAATGTGGATGACAGAAGTATGTCCCTTCTGTGAAGGAGAAGGGACAACTAGGAAGGCAGGGAGTTCTGTTAGGACCTCAAGCTAGAAATGTGTAACTTAAATGCAGATCTAGATTCATATTTTATTTTTATTTTCCCATTGCCACCTCCAACCAGATCTTATTGAACACCTCAGGTGGACAAGCAGGTAAGTCTTCTGCCTATGTAGTTACACCAAATGTTATAGGCAGAAGGTGTTCTTTGGAGAAAAGCATCATAGTGGCAGCAATAATACTTGAAAAGCTCCAGCAGGAAAGTGAATCTTCGAGAAAAAGACAAGATTTCTTGATTCATTTGCCCTCCCCTTTCAGGAAATTCTAATTATAGTGCCAACTTGGAGACTTCTGGGCTTTATTTTTATTAGGAATGTGGCATTTCCATATATAAGTGTTAATCAAGTCCTGTGGCTTCTTAGGGAATTCAGGGAATTTCTTGCTGTTATCCTTTCTCCTGGGCAACCCTGATTTAGAACCATAAAAGCATGTGGAATAGCTGAACCAAGAGATAAAGTAACAATCCAGGGCTTAGAACCTAACATTGACAAAACCCTAAGCCAAATGCAAATTTATAGAGACCCCAACAGAACAAAATGCCATTTCATCCTGGCTATCCTTGGACATCATCCAAGATGGAGTCCAAGAAGGGGACGTCATGTTTCAGATTGGTGTCAGGACAGACTAGGGCTTTTTAAAGTCAGCTGAGCCTTCAAAGTGCTTTTACTAGCATTGCTGTTACTTGTCTGTGGCCAGTTAGTTCCCTTTCTATCCCTTTCAGTGACTCCTCCAAACCCCTCCTCAAGCCTCTGGTGTCTTCCCTAAATCCCTTCCTCTCAGACAATTTCACAAAAAATTATCTCATGGACAGAACAAGTGCTCTAGTCTGGATTCTCTTATCCTCTAACCTCTTCACTAACAACCATTCTACACCCACATTTTCCTGACCTTCTCCC
Organism: Mustela nigripes; assembly: GCF_022355385.1. Lineage (NCBI taxonomy): Eukaryota > Metazoa > Chordata > Mammalia > Carnivora > Mustelidae > Mustela > Mustela nigripes. Next base: position 25,971,886 of record NC_081565.1, read on the forward strand.
TTCAATATCTAAGGAAGAGAGTTTCCTCCATCTAACTTCTTCCTTTTCATTCTTTGTCTTAGTCTTTCTCATTGACTGTCCTTCAACTTTTAGTGGTTTGAACCCTTTCTCTCTACTGGATCTTTCCACCACTATTAAGAAACATAAACAGTTATCTCCTAACTTTAATGCTCTCTCCTACTCCCCACTATCCATATCCATATCTAGTAGCCACTGTCCTCTTTTATTTCAAAGCCAAGAATCTAGAGTTGCCCACTTCCAATGTACTCAGTATCCTCCACTTCTCAATCCAACCCCTGAAATGCTCTCACCAAGAATATCTGTGAGCTCCACACTGCACAACCCAATGAATACTTCTTAATCTTTACCCTGTGCCCTCTCCTCACCTCTTGCCCCCAGCACCACCACAGCTCAATTATCTAGAAAGTGTGTCCTTATTTATCTTACAGTTATTTATTCTTTTTATGTATCCTTAAGAAAACATTTAAGACTCACATGCCCTATGACTTTCCGAGACTTTATGGCTAAGGGAGACGCCTCCCTCTTGGGGTCCATTCAGTACTTGATGCATACTCCTATTATTCCTCTTCTTACACTGTATTGCATTTAAATCTATGTCTCTCTCTCTCCCCTCCTAATCTGTAAGTTCCTTGAAAACAGGCACTGTGTGTTCAGTACCTGGCACATAGACCCCCAACAAATGTTTTTTGAATATAACAAAATTCATTGTATTACTAAAGAGCAAGTTGAAGTAAACTTCGTAAAGTCTTGTGGGTTAATTTAAACTAGAACCACATCTGTTTTTTGTATAGATACTAAACAACAAGAAAATTCAAGCATGAACATATTCTTTAAATTCAGACTGAACCTTGCCTGTTTTGATTCACGTTCATAGTAGTAACACTTCCAGGTGTGTCATATACACTGTGATTACACATTAATGCTGGAGGTGAGACCAGAGAAGTATGCCTAGAAAGGTAAGATGGCACAGCTGAAAGAATCCTAGACCAGGAAGAAAGACATGGTGGGGGTGGGGGCACCTGGGTGGCTCAGTTGGTTAAGCATCTGCCTTTGGCTCAGGTCATGGTCTCAAAGGCCTGGGATTGAGTCCCGTGTCAGGCTCCCTGCCCAGTGGGAAGCACTATTTCTCCCTCTACTCCCCATTTGTGCTCTCTGTTACTATCTCTGTCTCTATCTCTCTCTCTCAAATAAATAAATTTAAAAATCTTAAAAAAAAAAAAAAAAGACATTTGGGTTCTATTCTGATCTACTGCTAACTTACTTGCCCAAGTCCTTGCTCATATCACCTCATCTGAATAATAATGGCATTGAATTGGATGATCTCTAAGGTTCTTCCCACAATGAATGGCTGAAATTCTATTTTTTTCTGAGGTTTAAAAATATTTGACATATAGAGTATAGTTGGAGGCCACAGACTTCAAGAGGCTGAGGAACGACAAAACTAATCTAGAGTAAGGATACTAAGGTTCCCAAAAAAGCAACTTTGGATAGGGTACCAGGAAAGATTGTGATTCAGGTTAAGATGATCAATGGAGATGAGAGCAATTTGGAAGTCAGCAGATTTCTAGACTGAATCTAGTGGAGGGCAGTGTGAATGGAGCCACAGACAACAAAAGCTAAGAGCTTGGCAAGAACGTGTGAAGGGTGACAACAGAGCCACAGAAGAGGCCAAGGGCTATGTAGAAATCTCTCCGTTCCGTGAAGCCAAAAAAAAGGCAGGGTAATCTTCACTGGAGAGAACTGCAAGAAAGAAGACTTACTAAGAACATCCAGTTTTTGGGTAAAGTAAAGAAATTTCCAATTTAGTATATATGCAACGAATATTCATGGAGTTCCTAGTGTTAGGAAGACATTTGAGACAGTTTTTGTAAGAGAACAAACTATAGTTACAACGATGCCAAACATGCCTTGAGTACAGATGGGGCATAGCTTCAGTGCAGTACTCCTCTGAGGACAGTTTCCTATATTCCCAAAGGATGAAGAGGTTTGACAGTGTCTGAGGCTGATAAGACCATAGGGGGGCACGAGCTGGATGCAAAGTTCCAAGAAAATTTGCTTTTCCTGAGTGGTATTACAACTTGCCTCTACACTGTGACAGCTTAGCCAAACATCCTCTTACAACTGAGCTTTCACCCCAAGGCTCTTCTCATGTTTGAGGAGATTTGGGTCCATGTCCTAGTTCCTACCTCTGCTTACCTCATTCCACCCAGGGCCTTCCTTGCCTACCAAAAAGTTCTTCAGTACGCAGCATTTTGTACTCTATTCTGGGTCAACACAAGCCCACTATACTAGAGCTTCAGGTTTCCATTATCTTTAGCAACACACACATTTCCTGAAGACCCACACATTCTCGGCTTTGTGCATGGACCGGGTAATTGGCTTAGTCCTTGGGTTACACAGGATTTTCACTGGATTATTAAAAGGCTCAGGAAAAATGGAATGGAACCCATCAAAGTCTCAGAACCGAATTAGCTCCTAAGAAAAACAGAGGGGTTTATTAGTCAGCTTTTGCTACAACAAAAGACTCATTTAGTTATTGCCCTCATTACCTGAGGACCAGAGGTTGATTCTACTGGCTTCTGTTGGACTTGCCTGGGTTCTAGTGTGTTCCACCAGGCTCCACCGAGCTACAAATGTTCTCTCCTAAGAAAGACCCAGGCACAGGTGCAATCCTAGTTGGAGCATGCTATTCTTATGGCAGAGTGCAGACACTCAAGTTGTAGGATCAAGCCATGCAAGTTCATCTACCAAATTCTACTTAGACAAGGTTTATATCCCATCTGCTCACTATCTATTGTCCAATGAAAGTCACATGGCCCAGTTCAAAGTCAATGAGGCACAAAAGCATAGTCTAGCAACATGAAAATATGGCAGGGGAACAAGGGCAGGAAATGGAAAACAAATCATGTCAATCAATATACAACCTAACACAGGTAGTATAATAGAAACCAAGGGAATTTGGAGAAAATTGCAACTCAGGTTGGGGCTCTAATTATTTATGTGAACATAGATACAATTTTACCTCTCCCAACCTCAGTGTCTGCATCTGTAAAATGGGGATAATGATGATCATCTAAACTCATCCACGTGGTTATTTTGAGGATCACTTCACCAGACGTAAGAGAAAATGCAGGATCAGCTATTAAGTATTCTTAGAAGTTTACTTTTTATAATAAATCATTAGTAATAGCAGCCAGCTATGGGGCAGAAACCACAGTAAAAATTTCTCCAGAACTAAAATGTATGAATAAACACATAATCAATTCTATTCAGTGAAGAGTTGGTTCTCTTGTATTCAGCTATAAAAGCTACCAAATCTGAAATTTTAAGAGCCATCCAGACTTCCCATAACCGCTGTCAGAAGAATAGCTTTATAAAGGTTACACTGACATTTGAAATATACCCAAATTGTGTTCTTAATAATAACAATAATAGTATTCCTGATGCATTTTAGGGTTTATAAAATCCTTTCATTTTATTCATGATGACACGGAGGCTCAGAAAACTTAAGTAATTTGCTTAATGCTCCACAGCCCAATAAGACAAGGATGCTTAGGTTAGATTTAGGTAAAGCAGATTTCCTAGTCTCCCATGGAACTAGTAAGAAAATTTCTCAGCCACATACATAAATACCTAGACAACGTGATGCATGTGATAAATAGAAGTGAGACTTCCAGGCTGCACAGCTCATGAAAATGATTAGTGTAGGTGTATAAAATTTTCATTGTTTTAGAATGAAAAACCTGACAGAAAAGCCAGAGAAATGTAGCCCCAATCACAGAGCAGTGTCTGGAAACTCACGACGTCCAACTCTGCAGTCAGGTGGTTTGCTCCTAGGCAGATGGCAAACAAGGCTTCATTTTGCAAGGTGATCGCGGGCAAGTAGGCACAGGGAGAATGGGGGACACACCACACACACACACACACACACACACAGACAAGATCCCCCAAACCCTTAGGCCCTAAATGCACAAACACACAGGCAAAGTACTCACAAATCAAAGGAAGTAGCCATTGCTTAGAGATATTTCCTGGGATACACAGTCTGCCTTTTATTTCATCAATACACCACTTCGTAAAATTACAGCATTCATGAGATTCCTAACTCTACATGAATCCAAAAACTCACAAGAGGGTGGGATTTTCTTTTTAAGATCTTATTTATTTGAGCGTGCATAAGTTGGGGGAGGGGCAGAGGAAGAGAGAGGATCTGCAGCAGACTCCACGCTGAGCGCAGAGCCTCATGTGGGCTCGATCCCACAACCCTGAGATCATCAATAGAGTTGAAATCAAGAGTCAGACGCTTAACTGACTGAACCACCCAGCCACCATGAGGGCGGGCATTTCCTAGTTGCCACCTTTGATAGACTGATGGAGCCTAGGATCTGAGGCAGCCAATTATCTGCTAAAGCTGCTAAAGGAAGTTTCTCCCTGACTGGCCCCTTGATCAGCAAGTAGATTTGAGGGGATGGGCACTGGGAACATTACATCTCCTCTGTCCCTTTAACCAAGAACCTCACTTTTCTTTTTTTTCCTAAGCCATCTCCATGATATCCTAACTGGAATCTGAGCCCCTAATCTCAGTATCCTCCAATGCAGCTCTTAAATGATAGTGTGATCTTTAAATGCCAATCTGACCAGGTCACTCCCCCCTTAATAAAAAGGAAAAAAAAAAAAAAAAAAAAAACCCAACCTCCAATAAACCAAAGCAGCTTGCAGGATAAAGGCTAAATCCCTCAGTGCCCTATCTAAAGTTCGGTGTCCTTTGGCTCTAGGCTGTGTCGCACCCTCAACCCTGCAATCCAGCCACATCAGGCTAATTTTAGGACACACTCCCATGGATACCATATTCTCTCATGCCCTCCTGCCTTTATTCAAGCTGGACTCTTTGCTTGAAATGCCCTTTCCCTTTGTCCATTAGGCAAACTTTTATAATGCTTCAAAGCTTCAGCTCAAATGTCACCTGGTCTAGACACGTCACTACTCCACCCCCAACCACAAGAATTTTAGTTGCTGTGTTTGCAATGTGCTCCTACAGCTTCGCGCAGACCTTTCTCCTGCATTGTCCTCAATATATTATAACCACCCCTTGTCTGTCACACCAACTAGACTGTGATGGCAGGGACTGTGTCTTATACGCCCGTATAGGCCCAATTTGGGGGAGGGGAGTTTACACAAAATAGATGTGTAGTGCAGATCTGTTTCAACAAATCCAAGAGCCATGGAGCATTTATGGAACTTCAAAAGTACAGCGTACCATGTACTGGGAAATGCACATATGATACATCATGCTCTCTTTCTATGTTAGGGAAACAAATCCCTAGAGCGGTAAAGTGGTCTCACCTATTTGCTTCCAAATACTGGCCCATGGACACCATCCAATCTCTGATACAGATTTTACCAGGTCATAGTAAAATAAGAACAAAGTAATATAGTGAGATTTGCTACAATTATTCTCTCTCTCTCTGTATGTGTGTTAGAGCTTTGTTTCGTTTTAATCATATAAATGGAGCAGTAGTAAGCAGCAGTTTTGTTTGGGTTTTGCTTATTTGTTTATCCCCCCACTTGGCAATCTAAAAATAAGCAAGTCAATATTGGTCTTTGTAACAGTCAGGGTCTCAGCAGGAAACAGAATTCACCCCAGATGGTTCAAATAAAGAGACTTTAATAAAGGGACTACTCACAGAGCTCAAGGGCAGGGAGATAAACAAGGGCGCGGAAATGCCCAGAAGGGTCAAGGGGAGGAAACAGTGTCACTGGAGCCCGGGGCAGTTAGAGCCATGGTGGAAAAGGCCACCCAGAAGAAGCCATAGCATTAGAGCACCCAATTACTTAATCATCACTTCTGAGCCCCCAAAAGGAGAACAGAATCCTGAATTCTAGATTCATCTCTTCTAGTCATTATCTGGGTGACCTTGGGCAAATTCCTTAACCTCTCTGAACTACAGATTCTTCAGCTGGAAAGCAGAAATAATAGCCCCTGTCCTATCAAACGTCCAGGGTTGTTGCAAGGGGAAGAGAGGCAATATACATGAACAGGCTTATAGGCTGCAAAGTCCCGTGCAATGTAATCTAAGTAACATTATCAAGTCCTCACTGCATGCTGGGCTCTGGGGTTTTGCATTTTCCTTTTGTTTTTTAGAGAGACAGAGGGGGTGTGAGCTGGGTGGGGTAGGGAAAGAATCTTAAGCAGGCTCCACACTCAGCACAAAGCCCGATGTGGGGCTCAGTCTCACGACCCTGAGATCATGACCTGAGCCAGAATCAAGAGTCAGATCCTTAACTGACTGAGCCACCCAGGCCCTCACTTCCAGGCTCTGTCCTAAGGTCTTAACAAGTAATAATCCCAGCCATCCTTCGTGCAGGTTTCCTCTACATACGGTGGGGGCACATCTTTTCCTGACAAGGGCAGAAAATGCTTGAAGAATGAATGTTACCCTCATCTTCATCACCAGTGTTATGACAGGACACAATTTCACTTATTCTGAAAAAGAATGGTACACTAACCTTTACATACCATGTAAAGAGGTTTTAGTATATCTTGATATTTTTATTCAAAATAAGAGTGATGAATAAATGGATAAAGAAAATATGGTGCATAAGTATATATATAATATTATGTAGCCTTTAAAACAAAGGAGATCTTGCCATTTGTGGCAATATAAGTAAGTCTGAAGGACATTATGCTAAGTGAAATAAGCCACAGACAGAAAGAAAAATATCACTTATATGTGGACTTAAAAAAAAAAAAAAAAGAATAGAATAGAAAAAGAAAAAAGCTACACTCATAGTAACAGAGAGTAGACCCGTGGTTGACAGAGGGTGAGGGAGAGGGCCCATGGAGAGTTACTGTATAAGGGGTAGAAAGTTTCAGTTTGCAAGATGAACAGTTCTAGGGATGGCTGCACACCCATATGATGGTACTTAATATCACTGAACTGTACAATTAAAAATGGTCAAGACAGTAAATTTTGTATTTGGGTGTTTGACAGTATAAAAAGAAAAATGATTATAAAAATAAAAATAAGCAAAATAAGTCTGAAATCTACCCTATTTTCATGTGTTTGACCACTTAGGGAAAATAAGAACCAGCGGCATCCATGCCCCCTGACTAGGAATGCCAAGGGTGAACCCACACCCAGCCTAAAGCCAGCACACACGGACCGACAAGGCTCACTCTCCCTGCACTGCTGAAATCCACAGGCACGCTTAGACAGAACAGCTTCCTAATGCTTTTCTGAAGCCAGGAAGAATGCCCTGCCCACTACACTCTCCAGCTGCTGTGCCAAAGCCAGCAGGCCTGTGCAAATCACAAAGGGGACACCCCTTGATCACCTGGCTCTGGTGGCCAAGAGGGCTGGCATTCCAGAGCTCCATGGGACTGTAACAATTGAAAAGACAACTCTTGGCAGGCCACCACACCCAGGGCAGCCGACTGAAACACAACCCCAATCTTCCTGTGAAAAAGGCCTATGTACTTAGCCTGGTGCTTCAGCATGAGGGGCAGGCTTCAGGTTTCCCACAGCTGTAGCGGCCGAAGCAGCACACCCAGGGAACAGGAGCAAGAAGAAATCATTCTCTCACACCCCCTTGGTCCCGCTACAGCTTAACAAGACTTCCTAGAAAAGACCTTATACACTCATTTGGAGCCCTGATTTTTGCAACTGTCACCTCCAGATCCCCTGGTCTGAAGTCTGACAGGGATTGCAATTGTGGACTCACAAAACTGTATGTGCGTGCTTTAAAAGTTGCTGCCTGCGGGTCTGGTTTCCAATCAGCCTGAAACTAGGTGCAAAATGAGATTCTTCCCTTCGGATCCTTGACAAGTCTTGGCTCACCCTCAACAATGGGAACTCTTCAAGAATAAATCAGATGGTTTAGACAATCACAAAGGTTCAAGAGACAACCTATGGCAAGAGACAAATAACTAGGGCAAGTTTCAACAACAAGGAGAGCATTACCTACACAAGGCCACTCCTTTAAGACAGAGGTAGCTATTTCACCTAATACACAGAAACAAACACAGACTCAAGAACAATGAGGAAATAGAGAACTATGTTCCAAATGAAAGAACACGACAAAAATGTCAGAAAAATATTGTAATGATATGAATTTAAGTAAGGTACATGATAGAGGACTAATCACTTATAAAGCTATTAAGAATAAAGACAAAGTGGTGAAATTAACTAAAGCAACAATAATTAGTTAAGGGACAAGTAAAATAAAAATATATAAAAAGTAATATTAAAGACACAGAACATGGGAAGTATGGGTAAAAATGTAGTTTTCGAATGTGTTCAAATTTAAGTTGCTATCAATGTAAAATTGACTGATATACATAGGATAAGATATGTGAACCTCACAGTAATCACAGATCAAAAACTTACAGTAAATACACAGAAGAAAATAAGAAAGGAATCTAAAATAACCCCAAAGAGAGTCATCAAACCATGAGAAGGAAGAAGGGAAGAAAGGGAAATTACTAAAACAGGAAAACAGGTAGAAAATAACTGGCAAAATGACAAGTGCATACCTATCAATAATTAGTTAAAATGTAGATTAATTAATTTCCCCAATCAAAAGACTTAGTGTGACTAAATGGATTAAAAAAAAAAAAAAAAACAAAGGACAACAATATACTGCCATATACTCATTTCAGCAGTATAGACACATATAGGGGTGCCTGGGTGGCTCAGTGGGTAAAGCCTCTGCCTTCAACTCAGGTCATTATCTCAGGGTCCTGTGATTAAGCCCTGCATTAGGATCTCTGCTCAACGGGGAGCCTGCTTCCCGCACCCCCACCCCCGTGCCTACTTCTCTGTCTACTTGTGATCTCTGTCAAATAAATAAATAAAATCTTTTAAAAATGAAAAAAGTATAGACACATACATATTGAAAGTAAAGAGATGGGAAAAGATAGTCCATGCAAACAGAAACAAAAATAAAGCTTGTGTAGCTGTACTCCTATCAGACAAAACCGACTTTAAAACAAAGACTGTAATAAAAGACAAAGAGGGGCACTACATAATGATAAAGGGGTCAATCCATCAAGAAGACATAACATTTATAAACATATATGCACCTAACATCAGAGCACAAAAATCTATAAAGCAAATATTAACATACTTAAAGGGAGAAATTGACAGCAACATGATAATAGTAAGAGACTTCAACATTGCACTTACATTAATGGGTTATGTATTATCCAGACAGAAAATCAATAAGGAAATGACAACCTTAAATGGCAGATTAGACCAGATGGACTTAATAGCTATATATAGAACATTTCATCCAAAAGCAGCAGAATATACATTCTTCTCAAATGCATATGGAAAATTCTCCAGATACGATCACATGTTGGGCCACAAAACAAATCTCAAAAGATTCAAGAAGACTGAAAAAAAAAAAAAAAAAAGATTCAAGAAGACTGAAATTGTATCAAGCATCTTTTCTGACCACAATGGTATGAAACTAGAAATCAATTACAAGAAGAAAACTGGAAATACTACAAATACATGGACATCAAACAACATGTTACTGAACAACTACTGAGTCATAGAAAAAAATTAAAGGACAAATTAAAAAATACCTAGAGACAAATGAAAACAGAAATAGGACACATCAAAAATCTACAGAATGCAGCAACAGCAGTTCTAAGAGGGAAGTTCATAGCAATACAGGCCTACCTCCAGAAACAGGAGAAATGTCAAATAAATAATTTAAATTTATACCTAAAGAAACTAGAAAAAGAACTAACAAAGTTAAAGTAGTAGAAAGAAGTAAATAATAAAGATTAGAGCAGAAATACAAGTAATAGAGATGAAAAGATAATATAAAAAGACCAATGAAACGAAGAGCTGGTTCTCTGAAAAAATATATCTGACAAACCTTTGGCCAGACTAAACAAAGAGAGAAGTTGCAGAAAAATAAAATCAGAAATGGAGAAATTACAGCTGAAACTACAAAACTACAAAAGACCCCAAGAGACCATATGGACAACTATATGCCAACAAATAGGACAACCTAGAAGAAATGGATAAATTCCTAGAAATTTACAGTCTTCCCAGGCTGAATCACAAAGAAATAGAAAATCTAAATAGACCAATAACTAATAAGGAGATCAAATTAGTAATCAAAAACCTCTCAACAAACAGAAGTCCAGGACCTGATGGCTTCATTCAAAGAATTAATGTTTATTCTTCTCAAAGTCTTCCAAAATATTGAAGAGGAGGTGAAGCTTTCAAACTCATTTTACAAATCCAGAATCACCCCAATACCAAAACCAGACAAGGACAACACACACACACACACACACACACACACACACACACACATTCCTAATGAACACAGATGCAAAAAATCTTCAGCAAAATATTAGCAAAACAAAATCAACAAGACAGTAAGAGGATCACCCATCATAATCAAGTGGTATTTATTCCAAAGATGCAAGGATGATCTGACATTGGTGAATCAAACAAAATGAAGGATAAAAATTATATGATCCTCTCAATAGAGGCAGGGAAATCATTTGACAAAATTCAGCATACATTTATGATAAAAACTTTCAACAAAGTGTGTACAGAGGAAACATATCTCAACATAATAAAGGTAATGTAGGACATAACCACAGCTAATATGCTCAAATGGCTGAAAATCTAAGAGCTTTCATCTAAGATCAGGAATAAGACAACAATGCCCACCAATCCCACTTTGATTCTATAGTATTAGAAGCCCTAGTCATAGCAATTAGGCAAGAAAAGAAATTAAAAAGCATACAGAATGAAAAGGAAGAAGCAAAACTATGACTATTTGCAGATGACATGATTCTATATACAAAAAAACCCTGAAGAGTCCACAAAAAAAAAAACTGTTAGAATAAACTAATTCAGGAAAGTTGCAGAATTTAAAATTAATATGCAAAAAAACTGTTGCATTTCTATACACTAATCATGAACTATCAGAAAGAGAAATCAAGAAAATAATCTAATTTATAATCACATCAAAAGAATAAATTTAACCAAGAAGATGAAATATTTATACATTGAAAACTATGAAACTAATGTAATAAATTGAAGACACAAATAAATGGAAAGATATTCTATGTCATGGATTGGAAGAATCAACATTGTTAAAATGTCCATACTCTCCAAAGTAATCTATAGATTTAATGCAATCCCTATCAAAATTCCAATGACATTTTTCACAGAACTAGAATAATTCTAAGATTTGTATGGAACCACAAGAGACCCTGAATAGACAAAAACAATCTTAAGAAGAACAAAGCTGCACATGTCACAATCCCTGATTTCAAACTATACTACAAAGCTATAGTAATCCAAACACTACAGCACTGCATAAAAATAGACACACTGATCAATGGAACAGAGCAGAGAGCCTAGAAATAAATCCTGTCAATTATTTACAACAAAGGAGGTAAGGCTATACAGTGGAAAAAGGACAGTCTCCTCAATAAATGGTGCTGGGAAAACTCAATATCTCCATGCAAAGGAATGAAAATGGACCACTATCATAAACCATATACAAAAATCAACTCAAAATGGATTGAAAACTTGAATTTAAGACCTGAAACCATAAAAACAAAGAAAACATGAACAGTAATTTCCTGGGCATCAATCTTAGTTTTCTTTTTTTGGATCTGACCCAAATAGGAGCAAAATAAACAAATGCAACTACATCAAGCTAAAAAGCTTCCACACAGAAAAGGAAACCATCAACAAAGGGAAAAGGCAACCTGCTAAATGGAAGAAGATATTTGCAAATCATACATCTGATAGGTGGTTAAAATCAAAATATATAAAGAACTCCTACAACTCAATAACAAAAAAAAATTCTATTAAAAATTGGGCACAGAGAGGGAGGAGTCAAGATGGCGGAGAAGTAGCAGGCTGAGACTACTTCAGCTAGGCGGAGATCAGCTAGATACCTTATCTAAAGATTGCAAACACCTGAAAATCCATTGGCAGATCGAAGAGAAGAAGAACAGCAATTCTGGAAACAGAAAAACAACCACTTTCTGAAAGGTAGGACCAGCGGAGAAGTGAATCCAAAGCGAAGGGAAGATAGACCTCAGAGGGAGGGGTCAGCTTCCAGGAAGCAGTGGAGCAACAGAGCACAAAATCAGAACTTTTTAC